>NC_056735.1:1929981910-1929988996 GCF_019279795.1 Protopterus annectens | reverse complement strand
ACCTTAGGGTAGCAGTCCTGCTAATAATGACAACTACTTACACATCTGGGAGAGGTCATCTTGACACCTGCACCTCAGTACCATTACACGATTCCTTTCAGGGCAGCAAGGTGTGTGACACATGCTGTAGGTGGCATCCGCCTGTGAGACCCAGGTAACCTATTATCTGTCACGTCCACACATGCATGAATGTGTATACATAACATATATATGTCAATACTTCATGTACATGTATGCATGTGTATCACACAGCACAGATACAGATATGTCATTTACGGGCCACATACAGGTATCAGGTAGTAAACCAGTATGATGTGCATATATACTGACAGGTAAGATGTACCTAGCTGTAAACCTGTGTGTTTACCATAGGAGTCCATTACAATGTGTTCGGTACATGTAAGTGTTTGAGCATGCAAACTGTGAACTTCAATGGTTAGAATCGGATTGCATCCCAAACAGCCCTGTGCTACTAAGTGTATGAGCATACCCACTGCCAACTTGTGTAATTTGAGTCAGTGCATCCAACAAGCCCTTTGTTACTAAGTGTATAAGCATGCCCAGTATAACCTTGTGTAGTTGTAATCAAAGTGCATCCCAAACGGCCCTGTGCTACTAAGTGTATGAGCATGCCCACTGTAACCCTGTATAGTGATAGTAGATGTCCATTCCACAGATGGCCATACTCCAGTTCAGGTTCCTGTTGTGCTACAACTATACCTCTCAGGCCTACCAGCGGATAATGTGTCTTGTTTGTGCATACAGGTTGTAATGGACACCTACTTTAAACACATAGGTCTACAGTTATGTACTTCATGACTGTCAGTCTCCCTGTTGTTGTCCTCAATTGTAGAAGGGCAGTCTGACGGCCTTGGAATGTGTAATCTGGGGCACATCTTGTGACTGCGTAGTACTGTAATAGTGATCTGTAGATAGGCAGGATTTCTGATCCCACCGCTGGCAACTGTTTGTGTGTGCGGCAGCAAATGCCTGAGTGTGTGTGTGTCAGCAAATGGCTGAGTGTGTTTGTGTGTGCCTCAGCAAATGCCTGAGTGTGTGTGTCAGCAAATGGCTGAGTGTGGTTGTGTGTGTGTATTTGTGTCTGCATCCTGTCATGACAGTGGGTTTTGCTGCATTCCAAAGAGATACCTCCTTTTGCACTGGCCTTTATCCTTGTCAACTGCTAAACCTCCCCCCCTCCCCACTGTAAGTAATCGGTCCTGTGATGTCACCCAGCTCAGAAGTGGAATCAGAGTAAGTGTAATTGTATGTGTTCTGTGGCACATACCCCAACTGCATATCAGTGTACTAGTTACCTTTACATAGGCAAGATGTGTATGCACAATACTGGCAAGTGTGTGCGTGTTTATGTGTGTGACTACCCTGTAGCCAGGCATACACATGTGTAATGTATTTTAGCACACCATGGTAGCCATCTGTGGTGATCGGTGTCTACAAAGTATTACATAGTTAGGAATGGTAAAGATAACAGAGTCAAGCACGACTACAGTTGGGTATGTTATTTTGCTGTGCCACTGTCGAGCAGTGACACAGAAGTGGTCACTGAGGTGCAGGTCCATACCCATCATTCCTCCACCCTAACTCCACAATCCTTGGGGTAGATTACATTAGCCATCATTCCCTACCCCAAATTCCACATACACAACAACCAGCCCTTCTCTGGTGAACTGCTTATGATTTAAATGTTATAACACAAGGAATGCCTCTGTTTTGTGTACACGTCAGTTCCTTTGGAACCCTTCTGTGTCACAAAGGGCGTTCAGACGTGTATGTATATATATATATATATATATATATATATATATATATATATATATATCTATGTCTGTGTCTGTATATATGCATATATATATATATATATATATATATATATATATATATATATATATATATATATATACACACACATATATATATATATATATATATATATATATATTTATATGTGTGTGTGTGTGTGTGTGTGTGTGTGTGCATGTATATATACACATCCCGTTGGTGCATATATATATATATATATATATATATATATATATATATATATATATATAGATATATGTACGTAGTTATGACAGTTGTATAGATGTAGACTTGTCTTTATTGTTTCACAGAGTACAGTACATTTAAGGGTACTGTACATATGTTCACAAAGTGACTGTCCCATTTGTTTTCAGTACTGTGGAATAACTGTAGTAGGATGTGCATTATAGACTCCATGCAACATGTGTACAACCCAGATGGCTTAGTGGTACATCCAGTGATGTCAGTGTGCATGGTCCAAGGTTCAAGACCTGTAAGTCTTATTGATACTGTCAATTGGGACTGCATAAGACACTTTTAAGCAGGTGTAAATTTGTTTTCTTGACAGTATGCAGTGGGTACACGCAGGTAACAGACATGTACAACCCACAGTACACTTGGAATGCCCTTCTTTGGCAATCCTGCTGATGTCACCCATCTACGAATACACCTCTGGGACTACTGTAACCCAGTAATCTCCATGGCTTGTGCTGTAACTGCGTAATGCTGTAGTGTGTTAAACTAGTTTGGTAGGTGATCTAATCCCAGACAGGTCAACAGTGTGTGTGTGTATCTGCCTGCCTTTGAAAGAAATGATGCTTTTAGAGTATGCACACTCTTTACAATTCATATGATCACCTTTGGCAATCCTGCTGATGTCACCCACCTAGAAATACACCTCTAGGACTGCTGTAACCCAATATTCTCCATAGCGAGTGCTGTAACTGCGTATTGCTGTAGTGTGATAAACTAGTTAGGTATAAGTGGTAAGCATTGTCACCTCACAGCAAGAGGTTTTCTGGTTCGATCCTCAGCTGGGGTACCTTCTGTGTGGAGTCTGCATGCCCTACCTGTGGTTGTGTGGGTTTCCTCTGGGTGCTCTGGTTTCCTCCCACATCTGAAAGACATGCTGTAGGTGGATTGGACACTATAAACTAGCCCTAGGTATGAGTGTGTGTGTGTGTGTGTGTGTGTGTGTGTGTGTGTGCACGTGCGTGTGTGTGTGTGCATGTGTGTGCCTTCTGTGGAAGGTTGGGTGCCGGGCTGGCAACTCGACACCATAAAAACTCTACTGCCAATCATGAGCAGACAGGTGATCCACTGTGGTGACCCCTGACTGGGAAAAGCCAAAAGAAGAAGAAGAAGAAGATAAACTACTTAGGTAGGGGTTCCATTCCAAGAGAGGCCAACTGTGTGTGTGTCTATGTCTCTGTCTGCCTGAGACAAGAACAATGCTTTTTAGAGTATGCCCACTCTTTACAATTCACATGACCACTTTTGGCAATCTTGCTGATGTCACTCACCTAGGAATACACCTCTAGGACTGCTGTAACTCAGTATTCTCTGAAGCGCGTGCTGTAACTGCATATTGCTGTAGTGTGATAAACTAGTTAGGTAGGGGTTCTATTCCAAGAGAGACCAACTGTGTGTGTGTGTGTGTGTGTGTGTGTGTGTGTGTGTGTGTGTGTGTGTGTGTGTGTGTGTGTCTGTCTGTCTGTCTATCTGCGAAAGTAACAATGCCTTTTAGAGTATGCACACTCTTTACAATTCACATGACCACCTTTGGCAATCCTGCTGATGTCACCCACCTAGACATACACCTCTGGGACTGCTGTAACCCAATAATCTCCATAGCACATGCTGTAACTGCGTAATGCTGTAGTGTGATACACTAGTTAGGTAGGGGTTCTATTCCAAGACATGGCAGGTGTGTGTATTTGGCTGTCAGAGCCTGTGAGTAGGTGCTGCAAGTGTCTAACTACTGGACATGTTGAGGAGCGGATTTTGTAGATTTTTCTATATGGTTTCCAACTTATATGTCACAATGTCCACCTCACGAAGAGTACAGATGTCAGTCAGCCAAGGGACTGTGTTGTCAAGCCATACCCCTACATCTGGCAAAAGGCCTGGTGAACAAAGTATGCAACTCTACTATTACCCAGAATACATCCTGAACCCATGTGTCATACGCAAACACACCTGCCTAGAATATCCCGCTATGTTGCTAGTAACCTGCACATTGATGACAGATAGTAGGCATGGTGTGATTGCAGTGGGCTGCAGAGGGCATGGCACCCTGTACAGCAGTGCAATAGGCACATAATTGTGGACAATATGCCTTTACTATGTTCCCCACTGGATGCCTGCAACATATGTGGTCCCATCAAATGTGATCCACAGAGGCCATACAATGCCTTACATATGTGCCCTGTATGGAGCAATGCCACTGACACCAGGGAATACCTGTATCATGCTATCAATGCAGGTGCAGGGTCAACCTGCTGACTATAAGCAGGTCCTGCCACACCAGGCCAGTATTGGCATATCAGAGGATAACAGTCTGTGTAACCAGGTTCACCTGTACATGTCAGCGTATATTATTGTGGGACATGCAGATCCCAAGCAATGTCCATGTCAAGGACTATCAAACACAGACATAGCATGCATTGCAAAGCTATGGCCATACACAATGGGTACCAGGATGTCAGGACAGTTCATACAATACCCACTTGTTTGGGACATTGCAGACACTACACCCCTGTACCACACTGCACACCATTGTCGGGTGGTGTGATGCCAAGGATTACCCCTCACCCAGCCTTGTATAGCCATCTTGTACAGCCAACCACTACACACCCATGAAGCAATGCACACATGCATGTCAGTACTGGCACCTTGTGTCTGTGTGTGGGGTATGATGCTCCCAAACACAGTCACTCCCAGTATAATTTTCATTGGCATACCGACAGATGTCAAACACATTCACATGCCCTAGCCCATAGAACCTCCAGATATCCCCTGTGGTGCATGTATTACCTGTGCATTACTGCAGTGTGGCAAACTAAGTAGTTTGGAAGTGTATTTGTGGGCCTGGCAAACAGTGTCAATGTAAGTCCATTAGAGAGTGTGGTTGTGTTAACAATGACCTCCGTTCATGTGGACAGCCATGTGTGCTACATCTAATGTATGTCTACTATATCTCTGTTGCAGATGTCGCTCACCAGCACACATATATGTTCTTACAACATGACAACATGTCAGCTTTGTGGCACATGGAGTAACTGCATGCACTTGTAATAGTAATGAGTAGTCAGTCAGGGCTTTGAACTCCTGTACTGGTAGGTGTGTGACAAACAATGCTTAGGTTTTAGTCTCCAAACCCTTCTCTGATGTACTTTGCCTCTGTCTGTCCCTCTCACACACTCTCTGGTGGATGTGGAGGTGTACACCTGCTCAGCAGCAGCTTGTGTTTTATAAGTGATGATCATGATCAGGAGATGGCCTCTGCACCTATTGCAGTCCTACTCTAGCTGATTGCATGTGGAACAGCTGTGATGATGTTCCCATAGCCAATCGCATGAAAAACACAGTATAATATCTAGGAACATCCTGTTGGTGTTTGCCCATGACAGTCTCTGTGAGTAGTATCTGAATCTGGTGTTTGGTAAATGGCATCACAGAAGATATCTGGATATTCCTTAAACAGCATACACAGTGGGAAATAGCCTAAAGACAGGAGGGTGATGTGCCAGACATCACTACAGCATGTAAGTGTAGCTATGCTTCATTGAGACTACTGGCTGTTTAACAAGTTGTGTGTGGTAATGGCTATTCTGCATGTTTTAAAACTGACAAAACATTGCTCTGTTTGTGAGGGACCCCCATCTGTAGGGCCATCTGTGGACTGGTCAGTGTGTGGAACCATTTGTTTCCTGTGTTACTCACTGAACACACATCTGTGAACTGCAGGAGCAAAGTGTGAGGATTGCAGTCAGTACATGGTGATAGTGATGGGTTACTGCCATCTCATCCCTGATTGGACATATGTCACATGAAACAGTGGTATGACAGACACTGTCTGGGGTTCTCAGTGGCATGCCAATAATGGACCACTGTTCATAGATGCAGTCACAAGTCTTCTACACTTTGTACAGATGTCACGCAGTATATATGCATGTATTGTGCTCCCTCTGCAAATGTATACCATCTGTTGTGTTGGGATGATGGTCATATCTATGCATGCTGTTATAAGTAATCCTGAATGCTGTTGACTATTACTAAGCCATATCTGTGTTTAAACTGCAACATGATAGGCTGTATGGGTTTGGAGGTCCCAGCAGAACCTCCTGTCCCACTTCAGCTGGCCATAGCACTGGGCACCAGCACATCTGGGGTCCAGCCTTGGACCTCAACCTCTGTTGGCTCTGCACCACCTTCTGGTGGTACTGCCACTGAGGATGGGGCTTGTCCTTTTCATTCCTTTGTAATGCTTTGTTGTCACATGGGATGTTCCTGATATATCTATATATATATGTATGTATCTATATCTGGACATAAACACTCACACATACATCTACATGATGGGATACATTTCCTATACTGTTGAATGATTGCACTGGATAATATGTTTGTGATAAGGTCCAATGTCTGTATATCTGCCATGGCTTAGTGGTAAATCACAATAGCTGTGTGTGCAGGGTCCTGGTTTCGAGCCTTGCAGAGGCCATTTATTTTGTTGCTGGGCAGAACAAGGTCTTTGGATACAGAGTGATTAAGGCACATTAAAGCAGTTGTGAATGGGTGTGAGTGGGTTTGCGTGGAACTAAGCAATGCTAACCTTCGGTTACAGTTTCTTACACTCAGTTAGCCTCTACATTGCTTTCCCAGTGTAATACTTGCATACTGGCAGCCAAATAGGCTTACACCAGCTTGCTCCCACACTTGCAAATGCACTGCATTTGGTGTTTGCATCTGACACTCACACCCCTGTGTGGGAGTGAGGACTACAGTATTACCTTGTGATGCCTATTACATCGGATTACATGCCTACAGTATCAGAAATGGCTGCCCATTAGGCGACAGCATGCCGTTCGACTGTACAGAATCCGCTGCCTGTCCAGAATTTGATTCATATTACTGATGTGTTCCTCTTACAATCTGCACCCATCTGGCTAATACATGGGAACTGACACTCTTCAATACAAACAAATAATTGGGTTTTGGAACCCACATACTTCAGCTGAGTCATGCTACTGCATACCTAAT
>NC_056735.1:1929951910-1929979410 GCF_019279795.1 Protopterus annectens | reverse complement strand
CAGATTACCAATGGTAAATGGTATGTGATGCAGTGGGATTTGGTATGGGAATGTCTGTTCGTTAGGCGGTTGCTCTAACAAATGCATTATTGCTGTGCTGCTTCATTTGCATATATACCCATGGCTCCTGGTTCCCCAAACACCCCAACGGCTCCTTAACACTGCAGTCATCCATTCTCCAGCTGAATTAGTGGTGTATCCACACCACTGCACATTGACCACTCCCTGCTCCTATAGACCCATCCCATCGGTTGACTCACTCCACGTATCCTCAAAACGCCCAAACATTTAGTCCACAAACATTGGTGACATGAGCGACCAAAAGAATACTATTCTGCAATTTGTGGGTTGTCCCACATGGGATACACATGTGTTTATGTCAAGATTAGATTCTATACTTCATTACATCCTTACTCCCGTTAATATGGCACTACAATAAATTAATAAGTATGACTATGTGGTAACACACACGTTACACATGAGAGCCTAATTATGTATGTGTTCGGCATATTTCTTTTACAAATAGATCGGTTTAGTAATTGGCGTTGTTGTAGCAGGCAGATCACAGGAACAATTCCATGTTTGGGAAAGTCCCCACATTTGATTTTTTTTCAGCACAGCACTGACTTCAGACATTGTACACACTTCTGCATTTTAGCAGTTTTGTCCCGTTCCTCTTCTGCACAACCTATTATTCTATCTACTGTCGAGGTTTGTAAGGGCACATTCATGTTATTTATATCTGCAAATGGAATGAATGTGTTACAGAGAATGTACTTCTACATATTGATGTCTGCAAGTGTGTATGCATATATACTTGTAATGACCTCGCTGACTTCCATGGGGCGGTCCAATTAGAACCAGCCCATCCAACCCCGGCACGCCTGGCTCCATAATTTCATACCCATAGCTCCTCCACCTCACCCGTGTTCAACATACATGCATACCATCCATTGTCAACTTGTTATCGCAGCCATGACACACGTCCACACATTGCCCTCTCCCGCTCGTTAGGGGCCCTACATGTATGTTGTCCCAACCCATGTATTTTATGGCTCTCCCACCATTTAGTCCTTGAACATACCTGCCCTTGCTTGTGTAATGGTCGGATAGCCAAATGGTCTATCAATTTTTGGGTAGTCCCACCAGGGACTACCCTCTGTATGTAAAGTAGACTTAACAAATCAACAATGTTACTCCCACTGGTAATATCCTGCCTGTGGTGTGAGTAGCAGTGCTTTGCTCACTCCTGCCCAGCTTGATATGACATACACTGACAGCACTAAATAATACTGGGGTTGCTGTTGATTCTCTTCTCATTCCTTTTCTATGCTTTATTGTTACATTGTTCTTTCTTCATAGATATATATATATATATATATATATATATATATATATATATATATATATATACATATATATATATATATATATATGTATATTATATATCTGTATATACTGCTGGGCACTGCTTAGACCTGCGCATGCGCACTCAGACTTGCTTACTGGAAGTTATATGTGTTTACTGCTGCTTATTTGTGCTTATACCTGCTTACTAGTACCTTATTCATTATGACAGTGCCACTTTGCTTGAATGATATTTAAGTTATATATCTCATGTGATACTCTTATGTCAGTTTTTACGGCAAAATGACATTCATTCCACATGGAAAATGATGTGTGCTATTGTTGGGCTCGAACTGTAAATGCCTGTTTGTAAGGCGGATGCTCTAAACACTACACTATTGACATTTACATTGATTACGCATGTTTTTCTCTATTTGAATAAATATGATGTGTAAGCTACGCTCGGCGAGGGCAGCAACGTGCAAACAGGCTGTGCTTTGCTTACACTTTCGATACTGCAGCAATTCAAATGTATAATAGGGACACAGGGAATCTAATTGTGAAAGTTCTGGGGACAGGGCTTAACATTCCACTACATGCTTGTGTGTTTACTACTTCGATTTTATTTCACTGTTTATGGACGCCCTTTTATGCTTAACATACATTTCGGTATCCACTGACACTGAATTACTGACTTACTATTAGGAACGGGCTTTACTAGTAGGCATAGTAGGTTTTGCAAGTGTCAGGGCATGTTTACGCCTCTGTAGAGCAATTGTACATGCCCCCTGCACTCGCACACATTTCCTGTGCATCTCAAGGGTGCGGTGGCGTGCCCTCATACATATTCATATGGTGCTGCTGCTCCATCTGTAGTGAGGATGCTCGATGCAAGGCTAGAACCATCCTTGCGCCGAGCTTCTTGAATCCCGGGATAGTTAAATGTTTCTTCTGCCATAAATTGGACATCAGAACTAAGAAAAACACCTGAGTATCTCAGACTATCAAGAGCCACAAAGGAAAAAAAAAATCAGTCAGAGAATGTCACAAATATTCCTGGTTCTTGATTATGATTTGTTTCGAAGAGGGCAGTGAAGGACATATGCATATGATCAGATGGGGTTGCATGCCTTGACAAAACCAACCTGCTCAAGGCCTAGACGTTACCTCACCTTTTCCCTTGGGGAAGACAAATACATTGTGAGGAATTATGAGATACGTGTTCCAAAACAATATAAGCCCATACAATGAAGGAACTGAGAAAGCTTGAGAGTTTTAAGAAATTATCATTCAAGAGGTATCTATTATAAATGAAAGATGCCAGTGGTGAGGATGTCAAATTTAAGGAAAAAATGAAATGAGAAATGGACCCATATACTTCCTATTATTTATTCTTTATTTGTAAATGTCAACAAGAAGACCATCTGTCCACAGCTATACCAAATTTTATCTGTTGTTTCTATAGTGTCAGAGTAACTAGGAAATATTCTTCCATAGTTAAAATTGTATAACTGGAGTCAGTAATGCAACTGTACGTTTCATGCAAGACTGAGTCTTGGTAAGATTAAATGTAAGGTCCCTTATACTGTTTATCAAACTCAGCCAGTATTTTCCTTGGGTATGTAACCTGTTACCTGGAATGGAATATTTAGACAGAATCTATTAATGCATCCCTATATTATCTAATAATTTGATGGATAATTTGTTATTAAAGACAACTGATTCTCTGTATAGAGATATGTACTTAAGGAAACAAAATCAAGGGCTCTGGTTTGGAGTTATTCATATTTACATAAAATCTGGTAAAGGGAATATGTAAACTGAGATAAAGGATGCAAGTCAAGAAGTTCACAGACGCATGCACACACACACATAGATAGATAGATTGATAGATAGATATATTGATAGATAGATAGATAGATAGATAGATAGATAGATAGATAGATAGATAGATAGATACAATGCAAAGTTCCTGTAAACACGGCTGCACAGGTAAAAACCACACTCTCCAAAGCCAAGAACACAGTATCCATGGGACCTGACAACATCCTAGTCTGCATTCTACATGAACTACAGAATGAACTGGCACCCCACCTAGGCACCATGTTCAGTCATAGCCTCACCTCAGGCTTTGTGCCCACTGAATGGTGCACAGTGGCGGTTATCCCACTCCACAAAGGGGGAGCCACCATGGACCCCAGGAACTACCACGCCATTAGCCTAACGAGCCTGGTCTGCAAGGACATGGAACATATCATCATGGAACTTATAAACAAAGACATTGGTAATTTTCAAACTCTGGAACCTACCCAGTTCGGGTTTCTAAAAGGCAGATCATGTCTCCTAAACCTGATAGACTTCTTTGAAGCAGTCACCGAACCCATAGATGAGGGTAAGGTGGTTTACAGCCTATCTAGATCTCACCAAGGATTCTGACACCATCTCCCACTCTGGAATTATAGATAAACTCACTAAATTAGGTATAAATCCCTATCTCACAAGATGGGTTGCCAACTGGCTCACTGACAGAACCCACATTGTGAAAGTAGCAGACTCCAAATCAGACTTCAGACCAGTGACAAGTGGAGTACCACAGGGTTCAGTCCTGGGTCCTCTCCTGTTTGGTATCTACTTTTCTGAAGTACAGGCTTACACAGAAGGTCTTTGGCTAATGAAGTTCGCAGATGATTGCAAACTAAAAGCCATAATCGAAACTCCTAACGATGTGGACATCTTATAAAAGGGCCTCACTGAGACAGATGCCTGGTGACAAAGCCATGACCTCAAGCTCAATGCCCAAAAGTGCATTGTAATCCCCTTTGGTAAAAACTCTGTACACATGAACTACCACATAGGTGGTAGTCTACTTAACACCAAACGTTTGATAAGAGACCTTGGGACACAGGTGGACAGTAGTCTCTCCTTTGATAATCACATTGCCACAGTAGTCAGGAAATCCTTCTACGTGGCACACCTCATCACAAAAGGTTTCTCATCCAGGAAAAAAAGAGGTAATTGTTCCCCTCTACTCATCACTCATTAGACCCATTATAGAGTACAACGCACCTTTTGGTATGTACCTCACAAGACATCTACAACAACTGGAAAGATCACAGAAATACCTCACAAACAGGATTACTGGCCTCAAACAGATGCCCTACGCAGACCGTCTCAAAAAACTCCAGCTTTACAATGTTGCATATCGTCTACTCAGAGGTGATCTCTGCCTAACATACAAAGTTATGCCAAATCCAGAGCTGTTTGACATGCTCCATTTAAAGATATCCCAATCCATCCAAGCTACATGCTCAAGGGATCTAAACCTTGTCACCACAATAAACAGAACATGCTGGAGAGATAGATTCCTGTCCCAGAAACTTCCCATACTCTGGAACAAACTACCTATCTATATCAAACAAAGCTCCTCATTAGCACTCTTCAAGAAAAATCTTGATGATTGGATGGGAAATAGGAAATTCACCCCGGGGATCACCTCTGGGGCTCTGCTCGACAGGGGCACATGAAAATAATTTTCTTGGGTGGCGAAAGCCAGGGCACCTTTTTGGCTAGGCTTATATAGACCCTAGGGCCAATAGTCTAGTACCTACCTATGAACATATGAACAGATAGATAGATAGATAGATAGATAGATAGATAGATAGATAGATAGATAGATAGATAGATAGAGAGATAGATAGATCAACTAAAATAAAAAAAATATTTTGCTTTCATTTCTGCATAATGTAACTCAATGCACTACTTGCCTTTAAAGATATTGAAAGTAATTGTTGGAAATAGGTGTATAAATGACAGCACAGAAAACAGTTATTTTATTGAGAAGTAGCTCTGAATTTAGCTTGCTGCATAACATAATAGAAGTTAATTTCCTTGCAGTAGCCCTTCTTGTGTTAATAAGGCAACAGAGTGCAATGTAGATAGAAGAATGATTAAGCCTTTAATAGTAAACTTTACTCAAAACAGCATTAGATTTAACTGTCAGAAAAACAGAAGGACGTTTTTCTAAAACAGCTACATACTCACATGTTACAATGGTATATTTCTTATGAGCACTGTGTGAAACCATTTGGGAGGAGGAACATTTCACAAAGTAATGAAGGAATATCTGCATTATTATGGTTATGAAGGAATATCTGCATTCTTATGGTGAATGTTTAGTTAATACTATTTCTTTTCAGAGTTAAGGGCTGAATTTCAGACTCCTTCAGGAATAATAGATGAATAATCTACAACAGTTACATCGGCAGTAACAAAGACTTTATTTTTTTTTCAGACGAGTAGGCTTGTGAGTAATCAAGCTATGCACAGATCTGTGTTGTAGGCATTGGTTTTAACAGTTATAAATATTTTTGTCACTCAGCCAGGAGACAAAAATCACACATAGTTGGTGGGTGCAACTGTTTATTAACTCAGCCATGTAAAACATGTTACCACAAGTTTCATCTGAATGAACATAGCATACCCTTGCCTTCATGTTGGTTGTTGTGACTCATCATTGCAGCCTATAAGTGATCAATAGTGGTATACACCAAGCCCTCCCCCTTGGTCAACATTAACAGCAACAAAATAATTAACCACAATTTTTCCTTCCCCCAGTTAACATTTAAGGTAATCAAGGCCACTGGTTCAGCCCCAAAAGTATTTTATTCTCTAGGGCTTTTGTACAAAACCTTCCAGGAGGTAACTCCTGGAAGGTTTTGTACTGAGGCATTAGAGAATAAAATACTTTTGGGTCTGAACCAGTGGTCTTGACTTTCTTATTGTTGGTAGTTGTATAAAAATTAATGCAATGTCAACAGTCCCAAAGCTGTCTCTATAACTTCTCTGTAGGTGTTATTCAAACTATCAACTCCTTGACAAAGACAGATGAAAAAGAAGAACCCAAAGGGAGATACCATTCTGCTTCCGTAACTGTCCAACAACCTGCTGTGCATATTGTTCCCACCGCTTCATCAGAGGCTACTGGCATACTCACACACATATTGAAAACAACATATTGATCCATTGTATGTAAGACTTTATCAGGCAGCTAAAGTTTTAACAACACAAGCTAAAGCATTTACACCAGTTCTAAACTACAGTAGAGATTTGCAAGTTAAACAAATCCAAACCCAGGCCATTTAGATGACTTCCATTCATGCAATCAAAGTCTTTATCTTGAGTGGCGAAAGACCAAGAAATTGTATTATTCAGTGTATGAGAAAAATAACTGAGAAAAAAAACACTTATACAATTCTCTAAAACTATGTACATGGAAATATAATGTTTTAAATGCATATGTGTTTTTAGTTCATGAAACTTTCCAAGCTTTTATTCATTTAAGGTGTATCAAGAACAAATAGCTACCTATAGACAGTAGCTATAAAAGCAGAATTTTCTATTATTGAAGTTTTAGTAATTGTATGAAAGAAGAAGACGGTGCATAGTTACCAGATGGTTAGAACTTGTGGAATTGCACTAATTGCATCAATATAATAGAATATTCAGATTTAGCAAATACATTGTAACTTGATACAGATTCCCCACCATGCCCCAGGATTCCCAGTCCTCTTTTCTTGATACACTGGAAAATATTAGGGTTCAACCAAACACCCTAATAATGGGCAATTCTGCATGTCCAAATTAGACATGGGAACTTATGCCCTGTTACTCCTTGTCTGGACATAACTCCAATTTGTGTGCATGTTTCCCATGTCCGTCTGCGGGGGTGGAAGGTCATGCTACGTGTTTCATGTTTCTTGCTTGGGCTGCTTACTTCCATTGGCATAGCCTGTGAACATATGTCATTCTTGTGTGCTGTTTCCTATCATAGCTGTATATCTACTCACACAGACATACACACACACACACACACACACACACACACACACACACATACACACACACACGGACACACACATACACACACACACACACACACACACACAAATATATATATATATATATATATATATATATATATATATATATATATATATGGAGTATATGTCTGCAACTATATATATATATATATATATATATATATATATATATATATATATATATATGTATTTATGTATATATGTGTGTCTGTAAAGCAATGCATACATACACTACGCAAACGCACTTACACATGCTTACTGCTTACTAGTGCCTTATTCATTATGACACTGATACTTTGCTCCAGTTAACTTTTAATTGATATTTTGCAGGTTATACAGTGGACAGATCTCACAATATGTTCATGTACAGATTACCAATGGTAAATGGTATGTGATGCAGTGGGATTTGGTATGGGAATGTCTGTTCGTTAGGCGGTTGCTCTAACAAATGCATTATTGCTGTGCTGCTTCATTTGCATATATACCCATGGCTCCTGGTTCCCCAAACACACACCCCAACGGCTCCTTAACACTGCAGTCATCCATTCTCCAGCTGAATTAGCGGTGTATCCACACCACTGCACATTGACCACTCCCTGCTCCTATAGACCCATCCCATCGGTTGACTCACTCCACGTATCCTCAAAACGCCCAAACATTTAGTCCACAAACATTGGTGACATGAGCGACCAAAAGAATACTATTCGCAATTTGTGGGTTGTCCCACATGGGATACACATGTGTTTATGTCAAGATTAGATTCTATACTTCATTACATCCTTACTCCCGTTAATATGGCACTACAATAAATTAATAAGTATGACTATGTGGTAACACACACGTTACACATGAGAGCCTAATTATGTATGTGTTCGGCATATTTCTTTTACAAATAGATCGGTTTAGTAATTGGCGTTGTTGTAGCAGGCAGATCACAGGAACAATTCCATGTTTGGGAAAGTCCCCACATTTGATTTTTTTTCAGCACAGCACTGACTTCAGACATTGTACACACTTCTGCATTTTAGCAGTTTTGTCCCGTTCCTCTTCTGCACACCCCTTAGGGGGTTAGAGGGGGGCAAAGTTAGCACTGATCCTATCAGCCAGGATGTTGGCAATATCAGTTGGTTCAGTAATTTTTGTGCCGTTGTGCTGTAACTCAGAGCAGATCTGGGTGTTGCCATTGAGATTCTTGACATAACTATAGAATGCTTTGTGACTGCCCTTAGAATCAGTGGTGATTTGGTTTTCATAGCTAACTTTGGAGGATCTTATAAGGGATCTCAACTTTTTACTGAGGCTGACCAGGGAGCTCCTCCACTCATGGGATTTTGCTCTCTTTTGCAACAGTTTCTTCCTTCTGTTGTAGAGTTTGTTTATGGCAGGGGACCACCAGATTGACTTCCTTTTTTTGGAGGATAGCTTCTTGGTTTGTTTGGGATAGCATGATCCATGTTCTCGCGTAAGTGCTTATAGAGTGCATTTGTGTAGGATTCAGCAGTCGTAACTGTATTGTCCATCTTCATGGGTGTCATGAAGTTGGCCACTTCTGTCTTAAGAAGCATGAAGTTGGCTTAATGGTGAGTGAGGGTGGGATGCGGATATCTACAGTGATTAGCTTATGGTTAGATATGATGAATGAGGAGTTGATTTCAGGTGTGGAACACCAGTTACTCATGTTGGTAATGACTGGGTCTAGGATATTGTTGCCCCTGGTGGGGGTGTGGATAATTTGATCCAGGGCATTGGAGTTTATGAATTCCAGAAAGCGTTGAGTGAAGGAGTTAGTACATGAGTAGTTTTCCCAGTTAATGGTGGGGTAGTTGAAATTGCCCATTATTAGGGTGTATGGTTGAACCCTAATATTTTCCAGTGTATCAAGAAAAGAGGAGTGGGAAGCCTGGGGCATGGTGGGGGATCTGTAGCAAGCTACAATTTGGATTGCAGTTTTGCCCAGCGTTAGTTGCACTTGGATAACCTCGGATGCATTATGCTGCGCAACTAGCCTGTAGGTGTGGATATCCTTAATGAATATGGACACACCTCCACCTTTGGTGTTCTGGTCCAGGTTAGATGGCCGAAAAGTGTGGTATGAGTTATAGCTTGGTAATGCAGGGGTGCTCTCTAGAGCCTTGAACCAGGCCTCAGTCACTGCACATATATCGATGTTCTCCATTTTAAGGAGTGCCTCGAGTGAGTGCATTTTGAGATTTACATTTCTAGCATTGAGTAGCATTACCCTCAGTTTTTGCTTGCCTGTTCCTGTTATGGTGGTGAATTTGTCATTTGAACCTTGTCTAAAAAAGACAATATAGTGGCGGCAAGAGCCTTAGCCAGTATCTGGAATCCCATGGGTGACAGGTGCAGATAGATATAGATAGATAGAGATATATTAAATGGCAGGATTGCAGATAATTAGTTTTTTGACAGTCTTGTAATGCAAAAAAGAAAGATAGAATAAGGGCAGTGTTCATAGTGTCTTGTATAGATGTATAAAATAAATGCACAAGTTGAACCACTACTCATATATAGAAATCAGCAAAGAGTGAAGGAGCAGCCCTGATTTTGAACTTGGAATTCCAAGTTTACTTTCATAAATCTAAGTCTGGCATAAAATGACATGAAATGACTGTAGTTATGTGCAGAAAAATCTGTATATCTGTAATGTCTTAAATGCTGCCAGCAGGCCGAGCCTGCATGGATCTCCTGAATTCTTTTTATGAGACGTTGTGCTGATTTGGGCTCAGTGCCAATGGCTAACAGTTTACCCAAACTGTTTAAGGTGTTTTTATTCACTGTAAGTGTTTCCTTATATGGATACCCTGTTATGGCTTTTATAAGGTTAGAAAGGTGGAAGATAGTACAGCTGGAAACAGAGGATATATTAGACAAGAAAAACACACAAAGAACATATCAAAAGAGTTGTGTAGGAGAAGGTGATCAGAGATGATGGGTATTATGTTATTGATAGGGATAGACCCTCATTTTTCCATTTTTTTCTAACAGGAGAAGTGAAGGAAGGAAGAGGTTCAGAGTGTGCTGCAGAGAAGGTTACTGTAGGGTTAAGGAATTATTTTAGACAATAAACATAAAATGCAGACAAGACAGAGAGGAAAAATATGATGAGCTGACAGTGGATCGGTGTGCCAAGACATACAAATGGCAGAAGGAGACAATAGGGAGAGTGACCAAGGATGAGAGGTAGTATTCACCCCAATACAGAGGACTTCAAAAATTCCCTTGCCCTCATATACCTGGGGGGTGACATTTATGGTGTGGGGGTTGAAGCCTCCTGTGGATATGTGATCAGAGCTGACCTGGTCAGCAAGTCATGTAACCACTGGAGGACAGATTCATATGGACCCAAAGTTTCCCTTTGGCCGTCACAACCACATGCTCTACCAGGTCTGAATCTCATAGTCTTGGTTTACTAGGATGTCATATGCTGGGTTGCCCACAGGGGTAGAACCACCACAGAAACCCTATGCAGTGGTTCTTGGGCAGGCAGGGGATAGTGATGATCTTTTCCATACATGGGAGGCTTGCAGCTGAGCTTCCTCAGGCAATTCTGGACATACATAATCAGAGCTGAAAAAGAAAGGGAAAAAAAAAAGGAAAGAGACAGGGAGAAAAATGGAAATTAGTAAGTGTTACGTACCAGATGCCTTTATTTAAATGACACAAAAATGAGAGAAGTAACATTTTGTTGCTGAATATGACACTGTCATTAACTAGTTATTCATATCTTGCAATGAGTAATTCAATGAGTAAATACTGGCAAGTACTGCTTGACATTCAAGTGTACTGTACTACTTACTTTACTAGCAGTATTACTTTCTTCAATGATATGTGATAAACAATGTGCAATGAAATAGTGCAAAAGCAGTAAATGCTGATAAAGTTCTGCTTTGGGATAATTTATGCTTATAGGCACTTAAGCAGTTGTATAGAATCAACAGTACCAGACTGGATTAAACACAGGTCATGCTGGAAAAACAAACCATGTTGGTAGACCTCTGGTATACATAAGCTATACAACAAATGAAATAAAATAATATCCAAAAATAAATGTCCCAGCAGAAGAAGAAATCCCTCACTAGTATAATCAAACAAATAAGTGATCTGGTCAAGTCCTCAGAAGCAAATTATGAAGCAAAAATAACCTCCATATCGAAGGGAAATAACAAAGCATTTTTAAATATGTCCAAACTCTTAAGGGAAATATCCGTCTATGTGCAGAGCTGGTTGTGGATGGCACCACCCATAATCAACCAGAGGAGAAAGCCAACCTGCTAGCTGATAGATTTGAATCAAACTTCACCATCCTGTCCCCACTGGTCATCTCCAAAAGTATGCCTTCCATCATTTCTCAGCCTATTTTCTCACGATAGTAGGTCATCTCTGAATTTTCTAAGGCAAAAACATTGCATCAGTGAGCCCTAACAACATCCCAGGTTGCCTTTTAAATGACTTAAAATGTGACCTAGCAGACTATCTTGGATCCCTATTTAACCACAGCCTCCAAAAAGGCTATGTTCCAGCAGAATGGAGGATAGCAACAGTCATCCCTCTGCACAAGGGGGAGGGATGACCAACAACTGACCCAGGGAATTATAGACCCATAAGCCTTACTAGCCTCATCTCTAAAGCCATGGAAAGACTCACCAAGGATCTTATCAACAAGAACATAGACAATCTCCAGACTTAGGACCCAACTCAGTTTGGATTCGTTAAGGGTAGATCATATCTATTAAATCTGGTTGATGTCTTCAAGATGTTGACCAAGGCCATGGATGAGAGAAAGACCTTGCATACCACCTACCTTGATCAGGCCAAGGCACTTGAAACAATTCCCTCTCAGGTACTAAAAGGAAACTCTCTCAAGTGGTAATATACCCCTGCATCACCAAGTAGGTAGCCAAATGCTCATAGACAAGACACATATTGTCAAAGTGGGTGAATTCATCTCTAGCAAGAGGCCAGTCACAAGTGGTGTACGACACGTTTCTGTACTAGACACTCTCCTCTTCAGTATTTATTTCTCAGAAGTCAAGGCAAACATAGACAGACTTTGGTTGACTATGTTTGAGGTTGACTACTAATTGGGGACAATTATTGAATCCCTAAATGATACTGATATACTGCAGAAAGGATTAATGCAGATAAATGATGGGTGCCATAGCCATAGATTGAAAATAATGCAAAAAATGCTTAATTCCCTTTGGGAAAGCAGATATTCCAGTTAATTACAATATAGACAGCACCCCTCTGAGAACAGACCCAGTGGTACATGATCTGGTATTCTCAGTCTGATAGTAAACTGAATTTTGACCACCATGTGTCCACAGTAGTGAGAAAGTCCGTCTATGTGGTACAACTAATAAGTTAAGGCATGCCATCCAGATCAAAGGATGTTATAATTCCATGATACTCAGCCCTACTAGGCCAATAATTGAGTATGATGCACCCTTTTGCATGCACTTCACCAAATATCTGCAACAGCTAGAGCAACCCTAGAGGTTTCTCACCAGGAACATACAGAGTATAAAAAGCAAGTCCAATGCAGAAAGATCTGTGTCTGGCTTACAAGTCAAAATATAATCCAGCTCTGATGGAAATGTTGCACATTCATAAATCAAAATGTAAGAGGATCACTCATTCCAAGGATGTTAACCTAGCATCTGACATCAATAAATCATGTGGGAGAGATAGATACATCTCTCAGAGACTATCCCTTCTTTGGAACTAGCTTCCTACTCACTTAAAGCAAAGTTCTTCCCTGTTTCTGTTAAAGCACAACCTAGATCAATGGATGGGTAATTGTAATTTGCTCCTGGGGTGGTGCCCATGTCCTTCACAGACAGAGGGATTTGATATTAGATACCATAGCATAGGCTCCTACCTCTGTGAACTTCATTAACCTGGCTACTGAAATTTGAAAACCAGGTTAAATAAGGCTAGGTATGTGAGGGCTCTTGGGCTGTTGGTCTAGTAGTCTCCTATGAAAGTGCGAACCTATTACTGGCATACTACATTTTCTTCCACTTGACTGTCCACTTAATAATGCTGTAAATCAGATAGCCTGACAAGTTGAAACATGTTATATAAATATTCTATGCCATTTTTGTTTATTTTATTTCCTTTTGTTGAGTATTTTCTTACTTAATAAGGCTGTGAGACCAAACAGGTAACTTTTGTGCAAAATTACTCTCTATTGCATGCCATTTCCTCAGAAACTGTGGAGTTATGATAAAAGCAGGAAAAAGAAAAAAAGTGGTTTACTGATCCTTATTGTGTGATTGTGCTTTTAAGGGTAGATAGTTTTCCTATTTCTATTAGATATACAGGTCCACTGAAATATGTTGAAGCTATCATTATTTGACATCACTTTAGCTGACAGAATATGGGCAACTATCCAGATCTTCAAAAAGTGAGCAAGATCGCACACTTCTCGGAGTAGGAAAATATGCCCTTTCACTGAGATTGTGCAATCTCAGAGTTGGTATATATAATTAACAGGTCATGTGGGGAGGTACAGAGGATCTTAACCCCTGCAAAAAAACTGTCATTTTCTTTTTTAAGTTTAAGTTTTGTATGTGCCAAGATTGCTGCTCGACGCACGAGCAGTAGATTGTCGACATTTGTGAAGTCGACTTTTTCTTGTTAACTTTGTAAATGTCTGTATTGATAAAATCTTATCAAATAAAAAGGTTTGGAAACAAGCTTAGCAAAAAAATCAATCTTTTGCGTATTTCATTAAATTTCAGTACACTCATATTTGTAGATAGATAGACAGACATACAGACAGATGTGGCCAAGAAATGCAATGAGAAACTTTCATGAACTTGTCCCTTTCCATGCCTCAATGAGGCACAGTATTTCTAAGCAGCCATAAAGGTTGTGATGTGCTGATGTTATCTATCCTTTTAGCAGATTCAATGGTAGAAATGAGAGAGTAGGAAAGTTACGAAAAAGGGAGACACAAGCAGAGGGATGCACATAAACAGGATAGTGACAAAGATGATGGGGGTGCAAAATGCAAGCATACAACTATATACACTTCTACATAATAATGAAACTATATTAGGTCAAGTACATGCTGTACCCTTGTGAAAAATAGCAATGACATTAACAGATTTAGTATAAATGGAGATATTTGCAACCTGAGATGAGCAACCTTCAAAACCCGAAAAAGTTTTCTGTGCAACTATATTAAATGCTGAGGCTGTCATTGCCTAGTGAAGTCATGTGCTGTAAATAGGTTAAAATGCAGTTATGTGTTAGCATGGGAATATATAGACATATGTTCTCTGATACACCACAAAAATT
Source organism: Protopterus annectens (assembly GCF_019279795.1). Taxonomy (NCBI): domain Eukaryota; kingdom Metazoa; phylum Chordata; order Ceratodontiformes; family Protopteridae; genus Protopterus; species Protopterus annectens. The sequence goes on along the minus strand of NC_056735.1, from coordinate 1,929,964,855 downwards.
ACCGTGTCTGTCATATGCAGCAACCACAAAGTCAAATGGACCCCCGCAAAAATCTCATGAACATCACTTGTTGCCACCTCCCCTTTCGATGCACTGTAAAGTGTGTAATAAAGATGGAAGGAAAGCATCTCCTGTGCGAATAGAACTCTCAACCTGTCTAGCATGCACCATAAAAGGAAAATGTGAAATCTGTTGAGCCACAGTGGCAACAGATATAGAACAAGCATCAAAAATGCCAACAATTAACAAGCAGCACAAGCAGCTATGAAAGTTGATAACCTGTGATTAAGCTGCCTAAGAAGTTCATATGCATTATTGGTGCGTGGCCAGTAATAATACTGTTAAAATGAGAAATAAAACTTTAGTATTTAAGGTAGTAAACAGCTGTAGTCACTCTGCTATTGAAAAATGCAGTATAATCTCCACCAGTACTGCTGGTAATTCTCTCAAATGGCATCTGGAGCTATTGGAGGAATAAAGAGAGACATTAAAATACGACGCAGTTAATGCTGACAAGAGTTAAAAAATCTATTTACAATACATCTCAGGACCGCTCATTCTGATCTCATCTTTCCATCAATGAGGAAGGTGTAGAAGTAGAGAGAATGCCAGCCATGTCAGTAATCACCCTGGCAAGGCAGTACCAAGCATCCATCTAATACTGCAGGACCCTCATAAGAGTCCCTCAGCAAACAATCCTGTTGGTTTCTTTTCAACAGATAAAGATTTTGTTGTCCAGAGAGCATCACCAGGATGCACAATATCCACAATTGCCTTCAGAAACCATGCTCATATACCAGGTCACAGACAATTTCAGCTGATATATCACTTTCACACCCATTGCCCATTTTGAGAATTATTGCACAAAATAGAGCAATGAAATACAGTCAGTGGAAGGTTCAAGAAGAGCAGTAAATATGGTAGGATGAAGGTTTGAATTGCCCAGGCAGCAAACTGTTAGGTGGCATGATTGGCAAGTACAGATAGTATAGGTGTGTAATGCTGGCATTGCCTTACTGATGCTGCTATGTATTTATGGTAAGAGGTAAGGTGCTGAAACATTCACTAGTAACCTGCTAGTTACATTACTAAATGACAGCTTGCTACAGTTTCAGAGTAAAATACCTTTCATTTTTCTTCTTCTCCTCAACTTAAGCCTTTTTTTAAGGAGGACAACTAAAAAGAAATTGTGCAATTGTGTATAGAAGAATGAAATATTATTTGAATTCAAATTACTTGCTAAAGAAAACTGGACAGCTATCAGCAGTTGCTGATTATGAAATCCAGTTCTGCATTTATGGGTATGCTACTGAATCTCCCCCAAACAAAAGCTCCTTCTCTTCACCCACAAACCACATAGCTTCAACAATACAAACTTCAAGATCTTTTCAGCCAACAATACTGAAATTGAATTGGTTCAGCATACCAAACTACTAGGTGTTACAATTGATGATAATCTCAAGTTTGAACTACACATACAAAACAGCATTAAAAAAAAACACCAAAAACTAGGCATGCTATGCAGGAGTAAAAACTTCCTCACAGTGGCTACCAAAATTACCCTGGCCAAAACCTACCTCTTGCCCTCACTGTTATATGGGGCCCCAATTCTAACTTACAGACCTCCCTAAGAAGAAAAAAAAAATAATAGAAAGCTGCTATAACAAAATTGCCAGATTTACCATAAACGCAGCCCCTCTAACTCATCACTGTAAAGCCCTACATTCCTTAAAATGGCTTGAACTCACCCTCCACCTCCAATACTTACAACTTACTATGATATACAAAATCATTCACAACCCATTAGCTTGTCCTACTCTTAGCCCATTAATAGGATCATAGAAGTTACTAGACTAATTGCCCTAGGGCCCTTGCAAGCCTAGCCAATTTCTACCCTTATTTTGATTATCAGCAGCTATTGTCCCTGTCCAAGAGGGACACAGGTGGAATCCCCAGGGTGAATTTACGGTTACCCATCCAATCGTCCAGATTGCATTTAAAAAGGGCCAATGAGGTGTTCTTTTTGATATGAAGTGGGAGTCTGTTCCAAAGGTGTTATAACCTCTGGGAGACAAATCTGTCCCTCCAGCAGTTTTTATTAATGTCACATGCCAGGTTAAGGTCTTTAGAGTAAGTAATTCATGTACCATTTGACTTGCGGATATGCAGCATTTCCAATAAAGCAGGGTGAGAGATTGCCTTATATGCAAGGCTGAGATAAGCTCTGAGTAGTCTGTATGAAACAGAATAAAGTGACAGTGATTTCAGACGAACGACATAGGACAGATGATGAAGACCTTACATTTTCTTTATGAGGAACCTTTGAGGTCTCTCCAATTGCTACAAGTGCTTGGAAAGATAAATACCAAGAGGGGCATTCTACTTGATTATTGGCCTGATGAGGGAAGAGTACAGCGAGGATATAACTTCTTTTTTTCTTAAGGCAATGTCCTTACTTATGAGATGAGCAATAGAGAATTCCTTTCTTACCACTGTGGATACATGATGATCAAAGGTAATGTTGCTGTCAACCAATGTGCCCAGGTCTTTCACCACTGAGTGTGTACTTAGGGTGTTAAAACTGATGTGGTGATTAGCAAGAACATTGCTCTTACAGAAAGGGATGATAATACATTTTTCTGTATTGAGTATAAGGCCATGACTTTGGCACCAATCATTTGTTTATATAAGACCTTCTTGTAGGATGTTGACATCATTTGGAGATTCTATGACTGCTCCCAGTTTGCAGTCATCAGCAAACTTTGTCAGCTACAGACCTTTAGTTTTTGCTTGTACTTTGGAGAAATAGATTACAAATAGTAGAGGTCCCAGGACTGATCCCTGTGGAACACCAATGGTTGCAGGTCTGCTGTTGGAGGTGAATTCCCCTATTTTGACTATATGTGTTCTATCAATGAGCCATTTAACAAGCTTTCTAATAATATAAGGGTTGATAAATAGCTGGGTGAGTTTGTCAATGACATCTGAGTGGGGGATAGTGTCAAAAGCCTTGGCTAAGTCTAGATAGACTGTATGCACAAATTTCCCCTTATCCATTGCCTTGATGACTGTCTTGAAGAGGTCTACCAGGTTTAATAGGCATGATCTTCCTTTGACAAATCCAAACTGAACAGTGTCAAGTGTTTGGAGATTACCTATATCTTTGTTGATAAAGTCCATGATGATTTGCTCCATGTCCTTGCAGATAAGGCTAGTCAGGCTAACAGGTCTATAGTTTCCAGGGTCAGTGAAAGCACCACCTTTGTGTAAGGGAATAATGGTAGCCATTTTCCATTCAGCTGGGATGAAGCCGGTGCTTAGACTATGACTGAAAAGAGTATCCAGTGGTGTTGCTAATTCCTAGTTGAAGCCCATGTAGGACACAGCCTGGGTTGTTATCACTTCCCATAGATGCTGTGTTTTTGGCCTTAGAAAGGGCATTTATGACCTGCTCTTTAGAGATACAAGGTAGAGGACAGGTGGTAGGCATGTCATGTGGTACTTGTGGCGGGGACAAGGGAGTGAAGTTTTCACCAAAACTGTCAGCCAACAGGTTAGCTATGTCCACAGGCTCAGTATAGGTGGTATCATTAACTACCAGTTTGGCACAGATCTGGGCCGGTCCTTTTAGGTTATGGATGTAACTAAAGAGTGCCTTATGGTTGCCCTTAGTTGAGGAAGCTAATTTGGATTTGCAGTTTGCTTTGGAAGACTTCACAAGAAGTCTTATTTGCTTGTTTAAGCTGAGCTGGTAGTATTTCCAGTTTAGGACTCACTCCCTCCTACTGTTAGACAGCAATTTCTTCCTGTTATTGTAAAGCCTGTTAATGGCAGTTGTCCACCAGGCAGGTTTGCTCTTCCTTGAGGAGCTTGTTTAGGTTCTGTCAGGTGCAGCAAAGTTAATGCAGTTATACAGGTGTTTGTATAAAGCATTGGTGTAGAACTTGACATAGTTTCCAGTTCCATCTGAGGGTGGAGGTGCAGTGATGCTATTTATACCATTCCCGTAAGAGGTTATTATCTGCTTTGGAGAAGTTTTTTAGTTAATTGCTGCTGGAGGGGGGGGGGCAGGTGTGATAGTTACTTCAAATGAGACTGATTTGTGGTCATATCTCGCCAGGTAAGTCTTTACAGTGGGGGCACTACAATCATCTCCCATATTTGTAAGCACCAGATCCAGGATACTGGCATACCTTGTGGGGGGTTTCAACTAGCTGGTCCAGGGTACTGGAGTTATTGAAGTCTAGGAACCTTTGGGTGAGTGAGTTTGAGCACAAGTAATTTACTCAGTCAATGGTTGGGTAGTTAAAGTCACCCAAAACCATGGTGTTTGGATGTCTCTTGACAGACTCAAGTAGATCCAAATAGGCAGAGTGGGTGTCCTGATTCATGGAGAGGGTCCTGTAGCTGGCAATGACTTATCAAGCTATGGTAATCAACTTTTATATCCCAAATAACCATTTCAGATCTGAAGACAAACATCTCCTCCCAACTTATACACCTAACACAACTCCGGGACTAAGACTTCCCTCCTGCTCTGTGGTAAAACTATGGAACACCCTTCCTTTAACTATCAAAACTGCTACAAACCTGCGTTCCTTCAAAGCCTCTATAAAATAATATTTCAACAAAGCCTTGATTTGCTCCTGTATGAGCCCAGGCTGAGGTACCCTTATACCTTTTTTTACCTCTACTCTCTGTATCCCCACTACTAACTTACCTTATCCTCCTTTCTTTTACACATACCCCCCCTGAGGTTACACTCATACCTTTTCCATATCTCTTCCTACTATCTCCTCTGTCACACCCTACTCTTCTCTTATTGTAGTATACAACTCCTTCACCAATATAATCTGTTACCATACTTCATGACCTCTAGAATATTAATAATCGCTATAATAATCATATATTATGTAAATAATGCTGCATCTTCCTATTATCAGGCTTTTCTTATAATTTATGCTTGAACACTATGACTTTATTATGTTTGTTGAGCTTTTATTCTGATAAACTAATGTGTAGTTTTTGAATTTTTTTTGCTTGAATGTTATGACTTTGTTATGTCTGTCTAGTTTTTCATTCTGTTAACCACGTGTATCTTCAGCTTTTCTTCCCGGACCTCCACTGAAAGTGGGTACCTCATGACCCCACAGTCAGACTTTCCCAGTAAACAAATGCCAACTAAATAAATACTTACATACATGCATGCATGCATACATACATACATACATACATACATACCTACATACATACCACATACATGCATATGTACATACATACTTACATACTGTAAATACTAGTGAGCCAAAAAGTAATTACCATGAGATGATTTTAGCAAACTACAGTTGCATTTGTACTGGAGGAGTGGAAGAGAGTCTATTTATTTATTTATCTATCAAGCTATTTTTGTATTTAATTTTTGCTTTTCATTTCAGAGGACCCATACAAGGGGAAGATCAGCTATCTCTGATTCTGAGTTCAAGATAGACAATGCCATTTTAAACCTTTAGACTAGAGGGTAGAAAGGTGTGAAAAATGGCAACCACAGTTCAGCTATATTACATGTGCAGGTATTACAATGATTGTGTTTTTTAACAACTGTATACTGATCATGATTACAGTGGGAATTACAGGAAATATCCTGGAAATATTCCTACGCCAACAATTGCAATACACCTCGTGGGTACTCAGAGTTGTGCCTGATACCATATGAAACTTTCCATGGACGTCCGGTTATAAGATGACAATTCAGAGAGAATCATGCAATGGGCCCTCATTTGTGTACTCATCATGCTCAGATGTACAAGTCAGTGTGATATAAGCCATTGCAGCAGCAGAGAACCTCACTGTACTGCGGAGGAAGTCATAGAGCTTTATTCTGACAATGAACTTCACCTATTGAAGGTAATCAACATTGTTAAAAGCTGAAATACTAACTGAAGTCATGTCTAGCATTTTCTTAAGGCTACTTGTCTACAAAATTAAATGAATGCCTCAATCTATAAACAATTGCTGTTGGGAAATATGTAGTGCCTGTTAAGTGTTTAACAGAGGAAATATAGACAGAGAAGCACAGACAGAGTTGACACAAGTGCCAGGAAGGTTAATAGAAGACACACCCAAAAGCAATTGTGAAATATAGCTCTTAAAAGATGCAGGCCAACACTGCTTTGTAATATGATGAGCCACACATATACCTGTTTATAGTTTTTGACACACATGGATGTATATAACAGTAACTTGTTATTGTCATACTCACGTTATATTATACCATTAAAGTTGCACTCTACATGGTAATGTGCATGCTGGTGTCTTTATGCCAATTGCAAGTGACCACTGCAATTATTACCCTTTGGAATTCCTAAAGAAGAGTGCATGTTGCAAACTTTATGCAAAAAAGTATTTTGATGTTAAGAGGAGAGGGCAGCTTTCAGAACATTTACCTGCATGTCTTTTTCTTGTGTGAGCATGTCGTGTTGCCAGTTGTTTCTACTGTTTTTTGTGCACCTGTTAGTGACAGACAATTATAAGGCTTATTGATATATTTATTATTAACACTCCAAAATGGCTGTACAAGATAGGTGCCATACTGTACACAGACTAGTTGGACAAGCTGTCCATAGTAGTATACTCAAAAGGTGTATTGTTTTCCACATGCAAATATGCCTGGCAAAGGAATGGCTAGGAACAGCAAGTACACTGAGGCAGTGAATGAATTACTGCTGCAGGCCCTTATTACACAGAAGATGGCTGATCAACCCTCCCATAAATGTGCTTAGCAGAATCTTGTTTTTGACATAATTGCAGGAAATTTCTTAGACCACAACTGTGAACAGACAGCAATAGGGCCAGTATCATTATCCAATTTGTGAAAAGAACTGTTCTCCACCTTGCACAGGAAGGCAGGGTGATGGGAGTTGGGTCATCAGTTGAGACACCTTTAATGAAAAAAAATAAAAGGGTTCCTGGCATATGTGAGGAGGAACAGAAACTTCACATTTACACAGTGGGGTGCTGGGCCTAGGAACCAATCTGTCAGGTCCCCCAAGGGTATCTATTAGAGATGCCACAGGTGGGTCTTATTATTCTTGTATTACACCATGATTAATTTTGATTGCTCCATTAATTAATGAACATCTCACAGACATTCAGTGCTTCAACCTTTGAGGTCACCTGCATGAGGTTAAGATATATTACCCATTATTGTTGATAATGGCTCTACTATTAAATCTGTGCTGGGAGTAAGGTAGCAGTGATATGTTACCCTTAAACTGGGCATTCTGCTTTGTTGACTTCACAGGCAGTCACTATCACCATGGAATATCTACCATCTAGTAGAATCTTTAAACTTTGGTAATTATGGTGGTAAACAGCTGACATGGTCAGGGAGTACAGTGTATGTGTTGGACAAAGGGAGTTTTCACACAAGATCCCCTACCCAGACCATGGACACAGTTTCTAGGCCTATGGGCACTCAAAAGGCACAGTTCCCGCAGTGAGTAAAGGTTATTGTGGGCACATGAAGTTAAGACCCCATGTAGCCCAAGCAATATTCCATCAGTGCGGAATGAACACATAGGTGTGTGTAATGGTGTATATCAATGACATGGGTACTACCTTCCCCCAGAACTAGCTGTGTTGATAGGTGTGACCCAACATGAGTGCAGAGCTATAGTGGAGGCACTAGTGCCACCTCAGCATTTGCAGATATGATATGGGTACTACAGGCAGGCAGGTTGACCTCTAGGAATGCATTTCTCAGATATGTGACATTTTCTGATAGATTTGAACACATACTTGTGCAAAGTAGGTCCTCACATGTGCAAATGCCAAAAGATGACCCATATCATGCTCAACAGATGGTGTCTATCATGAATGCAGAAGGTCAGACTCATCTAACTAGTGCCATGGTACTACCCTTGAAACTCATAGAGTCATCTCCTATGAGCAGAGATTGGCAACAGGATGTCCATAGATTTTTCAGGAATGACCTGGACCTATTCATTAGATTGAGATGTAGTACTGCAAATACTGCTGAGGTAATGTCTCTAAATTCCCACACACATAGCAGTACAACCGTTAGTGTCTTATCATAGACAAACAATGACAATGACCCCTCCAAAAGCAGTGTGCAGTTACTCTTTCCATACACACCACACATTCAAATACACACACATACACACATTTTATCCTCAAGTTGCAGTTTGCACAGCAATCACACATTTCCCCATGGAAGACATTACACACTTGTGCTCCCTCCCCAAACCATGCATATGATAATTATGCCTTGCTCTTTATACTTTGTTACTTGGCTTGCTTATGTCAGATGCATAGTCTGGCCAGCCTATGCTTGGGTAAGTACAGTCTGCCATTGGATCTGCATGCATAACTTGTACTGAAGTGTATATTATACCTCTCAACTCTACAGATTTTGATAAAATGTCCAGATTTTAGCCTCATATTTTTTTCTGTTTCTCATAAAATTGTGGTTTTCTGGCGAATCATGGGCAAATCATGGAGGGTTGAAGTCAGAAGACAGACATTTGAGTTTCAGACTTCATACCCTTCAGAAAATTCATGTTAATGCAAAACCTTTTATTCTATCATCTTTTTTAAGTTTGTAAGAGCAATATTTAGAAAGTGTCACTATTTTGGGGCCTTTCCCCCATTTTTATGGATTTGTAAAGTTTTCTTGCTCCAAGAGGTTGAGAGGTATGGTGTATATGCTTTAATAATGGCCATAGCTGTATGCCAGCCTCTGATCTTTTGACAGTATCAGAGCTTACTGCTCATGCCTCCATCAAATATGTTCATCTTCAGCTACACTGTCCTTCACTGATTCTTCATCTGCCTCACTCTCAACTGCAAATGGTCTTGCTCCTAAACCTGTCTCCAAATTATCATGTTCTGTAATATTGCACAAACTGATAATATGTTTGCACATGCACAAGAGTCATGCAGCAGTGCACCATCAGATACATACAGACAGCAAAAGCATGCCTTCCATAGCCCACACACTTGCTTTATTATGATCATACTCATATCCATACTTTATCACATTCTGTGTGTTTTGGATTAATATCATCAGCCAGGGCTTCAAGGCATATCCAATATTGTCAATAATTGTTGGTAGACACAGGTGTGCCACATGTCGGTTTCATGTTAACTGTGTGGGTGGCCAACAGACACACTGTAGATGATACACTGTGCATTATAGATCACTTGACAGATAAAGGAGTGGCCCCTGTTACAGTTCATAGGTTCATAGGTATATACTAGGCAAATGATGACTAGGGCCCTTAAAAGCTTAACCAGGCAACCCAAATGTGACCTACAAATTTGATTTATATTTGATTTATAGGGGTGATTTACTGAATTCCTGTGTCCATAAGAGACATAGAAGCCAGACCAGGAGTGAATTTCCAATTACCCATCCATTGATTCAAGATGCACTTAAATAGGGATAGGAAGGAACTCTGCTTCACATGGATGGGGATTTTCTGAGAAACAGATTTATTTCTCCAACATGTCCTATGTATGTTGCAAGCAAAATTTATGTCTTTTAGTCTAGTAGTTCTGATGCTGCTTGTTTTGCAGATGTGCAAATGATTCATCAAAACAGGCTCTAAGGATGGCTGATATGCCAGATAAAGATCACCTGTCAGAAGTCTGTATGATGCAGAGTAAAGAAACAGGACACTGAGGCGATCAGTGCAGGACATTGTGTTTACTCCCTCTATTCTTTTTGTAAGGAACCTTTGTGGACATTCTAGTTGTTGCATGTGTCTGCTCAGGTACATACAAAAAGGATCGTTATACTCTATGATGGGCCTAATGAGGGATGAGTACAGTTGTATGATGACTTCTATAGACCTAGATGCCATGCCCTTGATTACAAGTTAAGCAACCGTGAAGGATTTTCCTACAATCTTGAACACAGGCTGGTTGAACACAAAATTACTATCAACATGACTTACCACATCCCTGAGTAGTGAATCAACTTTAAGGGTGTTTTATTGAAGATGTTGTTACACAGTGTGCCAAATTTCCCAAACAATACTATATTACATTTAACATACTGCCTTCCCAGGTCACAAGGTAGGGCCTTTATTTCAGTGTGTGTTCAGTCTATGACCCTAAGCACCTCAGGGAAATCGCATATTTGGTAGAATTTACACATAGTGCTGGATCTCTCCTCTGTTATGGAAGGAAACCACTTAAGTTTCCCCACATGCTGCAGTATGGTATCAAGAAAATGAAAGAGTATTCCAGAGGCAGATGCATGAGATCCCCCAATCTGTCTCCTGCTGATTACTGAAAGTCTCTGTTGCCTGTGTACTTGATGCCACACATAACTGTATACTCACTGGAATGAGTAAAGCATGACTCCCAAAAGACTGCAGATAAAGCCAACACATGCCTCCTAGGTCTTGCATGGTGTCCTTCAGATGATACTGTTCTTCAATGTAGGTGTCATGAAGGCCATGAAATGTTAAGCACTGTCGTATGACACATTGCCTCTGAGGTTGACAATGTGCACCATGTCTCATAGAGGCAATTACAGCCCGTTATGTATACACTGTCAGTAATGCTGCAGCAACCACAAGCATGTTTCTTTGATTCCCTGCATATACAAGATTTGGCTAGAGTTCACACACCACATTATGTTCTTTATACATTTCCGAAATTATTCAACCACCTTGTATCAGCTCATTTGCATACATGGAGCATTTTGTTTTAATACTGTTGCTCATTTCATCTGCTCATATAGCCATTAGCATATATTATGAGCAATTCTGCTACTTGGTCTCTATTATTAGAGTTCTTAGTCTTTGAATTGTACACAACTTATGTGTGGCTGTTCATTGCAAACAATTGGCTACCACAATGTGAGAAGTGTTTCTGAATCCTAGAAAGTATGCATTTGCTGTATCGTTTATTTTGATTTATTTTATTTATTTACAATTTCTTAATAGGTCAGGTGCTCTGGTCCAAAGGCTCTTTTTAGGCTTGAGTCTGACCCAGGTCACAAAGTCAGTAAAATAAATTATAATAAGCAGAAAAAAGGGGTTACATCAAGCACAATGAATTACGATAGGCAAGCAAAGCAATGTCACATTATATACAGCAAGTACATTTGATAAAAATACAGACGTGCTAACTTGACATGGAAGAAAAATGTTTTTCACTCTGCAAGTTACTGTAAATATCTCCTTTGTTCCACACAGGATTAAATGTACACAGCAGAGACAATCATCCAATCAGCCAAGCAATAAATCAATCTGCACAAAGGCATAAGCTTTTGATGCAAGGATGGTCTGGGCTGTAGGGAATGAAATATGAACATCTCAAAATTTTCTACATATCAGATGATAATCTGATGATATCCATCACTCTGTACCTTAGACATGCTCAAGGAGATATGGCGAGGGTCAGGAATGTCAGTTCTGTGCTGGTCAAATAGAGGGTGAAGTGAGTTTCTGTGTCTTGAATTGTAAAATCATGCTGATTAGAAAGGATCAGCATGCACAGAACAAGTCAGAAAGAATGTAAACCTTACACAACTGATAAATAGAAAACTTCAGACTGCAAGACAGATTATCAATTGCAGCAGCAAAACATTAAACTGGGTATGGATATGCAAGAGTTCCATCATAAGATGCAGATGGAATTATTATACATTTAGTAACCAGCATGTATGTATAATGGTTTCATAAATTTCTCATGCTCTGGTATGTTTCCTCATACATTTATGCGACTCATCAAAGAAACTTACTATCCTTGTTTGATGCTTGAAAAGTATAACAAAATTTAATTATCAACAACACTCTGGAGAACTCTGTGGTGCATGTCTTTGCATAGCAAGCTTTATGATTCATTGTTTTCATTGTGGCAGGCAGAGCTGTTTACCCTTGTGAGGATTCCGGTTTAACCCTATGCATAGTTATAGATGTACATAAAGATTTCAATTAAATGCTTAATGGCTGGTTGCTATCCTGCATAGATTTTTGTTAAATACACTTTGTCTTGCAGCAGCTGCTTTTGACTTTCAGTGATACCACATAATAATTAACATGACTAGTTAACAAAAGGCGGCTTAAGTATTTCAGCCAGCAGCCATGTACTTTTAACAGCATTTTCTGTAACTGAATTTTGAACTATAAATGAAGTTTTGTCAAAGCAAAATATAAGAAAAACAATCAAACAAAAAAAAAACACAATTTCCTATTTGTACTATAATAACAAAATTGAAGTTAAAACCAGGATATCAAAATACTTTTTAAAATATAACTGAATATTTTTTTTTTCTGAAAAAGTGGAGTTTGCAACAGACAAATATAATCAAATTAATTTATTTGTAGTACTGATGTGTGTATGACAGGATTCAAACATTTGAGAACACTGACTCATCAATAAATTACAAATGTAATTTCTTCATACTCTGTCCAAAGTTGATTTTCTTCCGTTTTGAAATCATGCCAGTGTTAACATTACACAAAACTAAATTTGCAAGAAAGAAAATGTCTTTCATCATGATTTATTTTTAACACCCCCCTCTAAAACTAATGAGACAAGACATGAAACAGTTTGTCTCTCTGAAGTGCTTTGTTTTGGGACCAAGACAAGTATCTCTTTTTTATCGCAGGATAGCAGCACATTACGTTTCGTCTAACAGTAAGAAAAATGTGATAATGACTTGATTTCCAGCACTCCAACTACAGATCAATACGTATACTTCTAAATTATTCTCAGTGTCCAAAGTGAAAAACACAGTTGGCTACACTTCTTGTGAATCTCTTTTGTCATGTTATTTTCTTTTAATTTTTCCTTTTTTTAACCTCATTTAGAAAATGCATGGGAATGAAATCTATTATGACTATTTGCATTGTGTGGCAGAATGCATTTGTAAGCACTTAAGGCAGTCCCCCCTACTACATTACATAT
>NC_056735.1:1929829410-1929946910 GCF_019279795.1 Protopterus annectens | reverse complement strand
ATTTTATATTTGATAACTGGGGGTGTCTGACTGATCCGAAAAAAGCCCTTTTTCAGCAGAGGCCCGGGGAGAAAAGCTCCACACAGAAAAATAATTACAGATACATTTCGATATTTAGACATGTTCAGTATACACACAAATTACAATAGACATGTTTTTACAGTGGTATGCTCACATCAACAGTTACAGTGGAGAGAAGAAACAAGAAAAACATTAATTTAAAAATAAAGGTAATTAATAGATTTGTGGTATACAGCTGAAATTTGGAAGATAGGTAGAATACATACATAGTACATAGGTGCAGTACATATATTGTACATTAGCCAGAGTTTGTGAGTAAGAGTGAGAACTGTTATCTAGGTTTAATATGTGTACCTTATCTGCTTTCACTAGCCTATGGAGCAGTTATTGCACTGCCAATTTTGCTTGAGATGCTGCCAAATGAGGTTTTTAAAGAAGGCTATGGATGATGTGTTTTGTATGCTAGTGGGGAAAGAGTTCAATTTTTTAGCCACTGAACTACTATATAGTGTGTCTTCAAAGCTATTATAGCTGTTGGTGACTTTTAGTAGTAGTTTGGTTGATGATCTAAGAGGCCTTTTGGCTGAGTGACAGGACACTCATTGCAGAGGTAACAGATAGAATGACAGAGGCAGAGCTGATTGTAGGCTAGGAGGCTGGGCAGTTCAAGCCAGTGGAGCTGGCTCAAAGCAGTACAGTGATGAGTTCTATATGAGCAATTTGCAGCAAAGTGGGCAATTCTGTTATAGCAGGCTTCCATTTTGCTTAGTTCAGTTTTGTTGAGATTAGTCAGAATGGGAGATGCATAGAGTAGGGTGGATAGAAGCTGGGAGCGAGCAATGGCTAATCTTGTGTTGTTGGTAAGAAACAGTTTGATACAGTAGAGTGATCCCAGTTTGGCATATACTTTTTTAATAGTTAAGTTGAGATGACTATCAAATTTTAGGTGGGAGTCTATGGTTATTCCTGATAGCTTAGCCTGTGCCACTGGAGCGATTGGAGTAGCATTTGAGAAGTAGATAGTGAATTGACTGTTATCAGTGTTTATGTTAGAACTGGTTATAATCATAAACTGTTTTCTTTGGATTAAGCATAAATTGGGCTTCGATAAGGTAGTTTTCAATGTCAGAGAATGCTAGCTGAGTTGTTTGCAGAAGGGTGGGAATATTTTGTGCAGCACAGATTAAGGTAGTATCATCTGCATACTGAATGATAGATGCATGCTGTGTGAAGGTATGGAGGTCATTTGTGAAAACTGTGAACAGTAGTGGTCCTATGACTGAACCCTGTGGGACTCCTATAGTTATGGGCAGCTGAGGAGAGAGAGAATTTTCCCATTTCACAGCCTGGTACCTGTCAGTTAAGTAGCTTTGGAACCAGGTAAGAGTGGAATTTGATAGGTGATATTGGTTAAGTTTGTTTAGCAGGATCTGGTCTGAGACTGTGTCAAATGATTTGGACATATCCAAAAACAGCACTGACACCTGCGGGCCTTCATTTTTGAGACAATTTATTGTATCTGTGAAGCAGAGGAGGGCTGTAGTGGTACTATGGGCAAGTCTGAAACCATGTTGAGTAGGTGGCAGGATGTTGCTGTTTAGGAGATATTTTAGCACCTGGGTATGGATGCATTTTTCTAGGCTTTTGGTAAGGGGGGAGGTATAGCAATGGGTCTATACGTCTATAGTTATTAAGTTCAGTGGAGGTCCTACCTTTATGTATGGGTGTAGCACAGGATATTTTCCAGAGTTTGGGCACATAGTTTTCAACAACTGATCTGTTTATGAGAGTGGAGCTTGGGATAGTAATAGCATCTGCTGTGAGTTTCAAGAAATAGATGGGGAGTCGGTTGGCTGCTGTTGATGAGGTTTTTAGTTTAGAGAACATGCTTTTGATTGAAGTGGTGGAAACTGTTTTGAGGGTAAAGCTAGTGTTAGTATTATTTGTGTGTTAATAGTAGAAAATCAGATGAAGGTATGTCTGAGAAGTCAACACTTGTTTTCACAGATTGGGAGTGGTTGTAAGGTCACCAACTTTGAAATGCCTGAAGAGATGGGGAGGAAAGGGGACCTTTACCTAGCTTGCAGGTTGCCATTGTATAGGAACAGAGACCCAGTACTGCACATGGGTATAGGGGAATCCATGTAGGAAGCTACAGTCATCTGACCAGGTTACATTGGAAAAGGGTAAAGCCACTGATTCAGGTACATATTCAGGTTTTGGGATTAGATGTTTTTAATGAAATCAAATGGGCCATGTACGGTCTTGTTGCCCACTAAGGTAAAGGTAGAAAAAGAACTGATGTGTCATTATTCAAGACTATTACTATGGCAATGGTAGGTTGTATAGCGACAGCAGCTTCACCTATCACAAGAGTCTACCTATTAGATGGGAAAGAGATGATTGATGGCATACTGGGTTAGTGCAGTAGGCTGTAGTTGACAGGGGCCCGGTTTCAAAATGTGACAGGGGTTATTATTTAACCCACACCACAGAGCCAAGCACAACACACACCCACCTATGCAGGGCTTCTCAATAAAAACTTAACTAAACAACAGAGACCCCCAAAACCCACTTACAAACATTCCACACACAACACCAATCACATCACACACAGTAGACAACACACCAGTGTCTCACAAACACAACCCATTAGGCATAACAATAAACCAGCACATCCCATAAGGCATAACAATAAACCAAACATACTAGTCATTGGTGAATTAATAATGAGACACACTAATGTCTCCCTCACCAAGCTCAACAAGGAGAAGGTTGGTGTCAACTGTCTGTCAGGTACCAGAATCTACCACATCATGCACGCACTTAAGTCTATCTACAACAGGTACAAGTATGACTCCGTCATTGTCCTTGTTGGTGTGAATGACTTGAGACATACGACTCTGGACTATATGAAGAGAGACATGACTGAGTTCTCAGAGTATGTGTCCCAGGCTAGTATGATCCTAGCCCTAAGCAGCATCCTACCTTCACCAAGAGTGATACTGCAATGCCAACAAAAAATAATTGATTTCAACAACTGCCTTAGTTTCGGGTGTCTTTCCAATGGGATCCAGTATTTGTCTGTCTGGGATGACATGGTTGACAGGCCTCAATGCTTTGCCAGATATGGCCTCCACCTGTCATACCTGGGGTTCTGGATCTTGGCAAAGGCTCTCGCCTCCCCCATTGTTCCTTTTTTAGGTTATATTCCAAAGACAAATCTTCCAACATAAAAGATCTGTCAAAAAGCAAATTGAAGGTCATGCTGCTTAATGCTAGGATCCCTAACCTGAAAATGCACTCACTGGAGGCTCTCCTCACACTGGAAGATGCTGATTTCTGTGCAGTCATGGAGACTTGGTTCAGGGCTGCGGAGAGCACCTCTGCCTTACCAGGGTATACCTCATTCCACACTTTCCAAACCCCAAATGAGGTTGGAAAGACCAAGGGTGGTGGAGTCTCTATCTTCATTAAGGGCAGGCACACATCCAGACTGGTTTGCCAGCATGACATACTGGAATTTCTCCAGGTGCAACTGACAGTTGGCAAGACACCCGTCCAAGTTACAGCCAGCTATAGACCCCGCTCTCTGACTCAGGACACCCACTTCTCCTACCTGGACCTACTTGACTCCATCAAGGTACCTCCCAACACCCCGATCCTTGTTGACTTGAACTACACCACCATAGACTGGCTGAAGTATTCCTGCACTAATGCACTCACCCAAAGATTTCTTGACTTTATCAATTGTAGCGTAGTAAACCAGGTCATTTCATCCCCCACAAGGGGAGATAACATTCTGGACTTGGTTCTCACCAACATGGGTGACTGCTGCACTACTTCCATAGTATGTTTTTCCCTGGTGAGATCAGATCATCCGTCTGTCTAATCTGAAGTTTCTATCCCACTCAACCCCTCCCCAGATGTAACCAGACTACAAAAATTTTCAAAAGCTGATTACAACCCCCTAAGGAAGGGCATCAGTAGCTTCATACCATCACCACCCTCAGAGGATGCAGACAACTTTGTTAAACAGTGCAATAGTGCAGTATACAAGCACCTGTACAACTGCATGGACTCAGCCATACCCAACAGAACTAAAACTTGCTTCTCAAGGAAACACAAACCTGTCTAGTTGACATCCTCTATCAACTGGCTTTACAACAAAAGGAAGAAACTGTTGTCCAAGGGTAAAAAGAAACAAATTCCAAATTGAAAATACACCTTCCTCAGCCTCAACAAGCAAATTAGATCACTAATTAAAACCTCCAAACCCAATTATGAGTTGAAACTAGCCTCTGAAACAAAGGGAAACCACAAGCCCATCTTCGGTTATATCAGGAACCTCCATGGCAAAGCCCAGGTTTATTCTGAATTAGTACCTAACAGTACCACTTACACTGATCCTGTTGACTTAGCCAACCTGCTAACTGATAGGTTCAGTGTAAACTTCACCCCCCTATCCCTCTAAAGGATCATTCAACATCCCCAATACTTGTTCCATACCTCACATCTCTGTAGATCAAGTGTTAAAGGCCCTATCCAAGGCAAATAACACAGTTTCCATGGGACCTGATAGTATCCCAGGCTATAATCTGCACCATCTCCAGCAAGAACTAGCTTCACCATTGAGCACCCTATTTAACCACAGCCTAATTACAGGCTTCATTCCAGCAGAGTGGAGAACTGCTATTGTCATCCTCTTGCACAAAGGTGGTGTCACTACTGATCCAGGAAATTATCACCCCATTAGTTTGCCAAGTCTGATCTGTGAAGCCATGGAGGGTATTATTATGGATCTCATAAACAAGGACATAGGCAATCTCCAAGCACTTGACCCCATGCAATTTGGATTTGTCAGGGGAAAATTTTGCCTATTGAACCTGGTTGACTTCTTTGAGACTGTCAACAAAGCCATGGATGAAGGAAAGTCAATACATACAGCTTACCTTGACTTGGCCAAGGCCTTTGACACAATCCCTCACTCAGACATCATCAAAAAGCTAGCACAACTTGGCATAAATCCCTATATGGTCAGGTGGGTGGCCAACTGGCTCAACAATAAGGCCCACAAGGTCAAAATAGGCACCACCACCTCTGACAGCAGACCTGCCACTAGTGGTATTCCCCAGGGATCTGTCCTGGGACCCCTACTGTTGACATCTACTTCTCAGAGGTCCAGGCAAAGATAAAGAACATGTGGCTGACCAACTTTGCAGATGACTGTAAGTTGGGTGCTGTCATTGACTCCCCAAATGATGGTAACATACTGCAAGAAGGTCTCACAGCTACAAATAACTGGAGCCAAAGTCATGGCCTTAAGTTAAACACAAAAAAATTTATTATCATATCATTTGGCAAAAACAAGGCCCCTACTGATTATCACATCAACGGCTACGTCCTAAGCACAAAACCTGTGGTGAGAGACCTGGGTCCTCAGGTTGACAACAATCTCACATTTGACCATTATGTGGCAGCAGTGGTCAGAAAAGCCTTTCACTTGGTTCATCTCATAAGTAAAGGGATTGCATCCAGAAAAAAGGAGGTTATTACCCCTCTGTACTCCTCCCTCATTAGGCCTATAATTGAGTATAATACCCCATTTGGTATGTATCTGTCCAAACACCTGCACTAACTGGAAAGGCCACAGAAATACCTCACAAAGAGAATCCATGGCCTCCAACATCTGTTCTATCCAGACAGGCCCAAATCACTATTACTCTACTCGGTATCATACAGATTGCTCAGAGGTGATCTGTGCCTTGCCTACAAGGCAATATCAGACTTTGCCCTACTAGACATGCTCCATATCCATAACACTAACTCCTCATGCATCACCCGCTTGATAGGCCTAAATCTAATATGCAATATCAACAGAACCTGCTGGAGAGAAAGGTTTGTCTCCCAGAGGCTGCCCCATCTCTGGAATAGACTTCCGATACATGTCAAACAGAGTATCTCACTAACCTTCTTCAAGCGCAGCCTTAAATAGTGGATGAGAAACCACAAATTTGTCCCATGGGTTCCACCTTTGTCCCTCACTGACAGGGGTGACAGGTGCTGACTGAGGGTTCTTTTTTGGAGATAAACTTTTTGCTAGGTTTATAAGGGTCCAAGGGCCATTAGCCTAGTAACTTCCTATGATACTATGACCCTATGATAGAAAGTACAAAGCATAAGATATAACCATAGTCAAACTTGCAGTTGCCAGATAGTACCACTGCTTATCTGGGCAGTTCCTTCCATTCAGGGCTTTATGTGGGAAACCTTTCCCAGTATTTTCTCACTGTACTGGGAAAGAGAGAAAAGCAGCAAGTGGATGGATGTGCTGGAAAACATTGCTGCTGATTTCTAATAAGGAATGACTTTGACAGTACAGCACCTTGTGTTCATGCTGCCACATACAGACAGGCATGGAGACAACTTCATAAAGGAGGCAATAGTCATGACCCAGCTGAAGCCCATACCTCCATCTGGAGCTTGTGATGTGACTACATCAGGGAAACAGCTGATTAGTAGCTGTGACCTGAGATCAGATGCACACAGGGTAATGATACTGGGTTCTCATGGAAGGTGGTACTTCTAGGGTATAGGTTAATGACCATAGTTATTGAGAACTTGAGGGAGCACTGGCATTCAGCACCAGGCTTCCTTTGAAAGGGGAGCTGGAGAAGGTCATGACAGAGGAGTTAAGGCAAGCTGAGCATTTAGACCTACTTTGCAGGACTAGTGAGAGGTAGTCAAGGATGTTACAGATACTGAAGGGCAGGAGGTGTCCCTGTACTGTGGCAAACGATTGTTGCACAGCGAGTGAAACTCTGGAGGGTGACTACAGAGGGACATAGTACAGAAGTTGGTAGTGGCCAGGGTCTATCAACTGGCTCTTTTAGCCATAACTTTTGTGGGCCATATGAACATAAAGTCTATCAAAAGGTGGCTTATCCGGATTATCCTTTACTATATGAAAGTAGGTGAGGCTGCTTCCTATTTCCTATGAAAGCGTGTTACAACATAATGAACAGATAAGGGTAAAGGTTACAGTATTACAGGTAAAGAATATGCATGATTAAATCTATCACTTCATGAACCACAGCATTCATGGGTGTTGGTCATTATACTTTATACACATCTTATAACTCTTTTAAAGTAGAAAAAGGTATATAAATGTCTCTAGATGTGAGTTGATGTTGCCTGCCAAAGAGGCATTGTTTCCAAGTTTTAGTGTTTGGGCTACAGCAGCAGTACCTGTATGTTGTGTGTCGAAGCATTATGTAAATGTAACAACTGCATTATGTAGCATGATGGGCATCATCATTTTCATTTTTACTTGCTCTTCTTCTCACTGTTACTGCTGTAAGACTGTATTAAAATCACCTTCAAGAAGGAATTTCCAGCTAACTGTTTAGTTGTTTTGTGGTATTATTACATCTGTGAGTCTCTTCTACTGTATTTTTTTATTAGGATCACTGGGTTTATCCATCTTGTGGGAGGAGGTGATTGCAAGTCCTGTTTGAGTTGGGAAATATACAATAGACCTCATAGTGCGTCATTTTATTGGCCAGAGGTCTCATTAGTTAGTTTTCTCCTTTTTCTATGCTGTTATAAATGTTGTGCATTTGCATGGGTTAGCAGTACCCTCTACAGTAGCAAACACCTAGAAAACAAATTTTCCATGTAGTACATTCCATAAAACTGTATCATGTTGCAATATAGAACAAATAACGTGTGCGTCAACAAGCATAGAGCAGCTAGCTGGGCATCGAGTGGCAATACCTACTGATTTAATAGAATACAGTATTGTGTAAACATTAACATTAGTAGACTTTAGTACTGTTTAGCATAATCTGCCCCAGTAAAGCACCCTTATTAGTCTGCATCAACAAAGCACTCTTAATAGCCTTCTAATTGCAATGCACTACCCCCTTGTAGCTCGCCAATTAAAGGACTGGACAGTATGGATATGCAATCTCCTAACTTCTCTGTGGCCGGCTTGATGGATATGGGTATCTTGAGAATGTAGCAATTGTCTCATGTTTATGGACAAGTACTTAAACACACTTCTCTGGATTTATTCATAGGGAACTTCATTCTAAGATATACTGATGCCCCTTTCACCAACAAGAAAAAGATAACTGTTAGTTGCTTGTCTGGAGCCAGGATCCACCAAATCACAAAGACACTCAAATCATTATGCCACAGGTACCAGTATGACTCTATCATAGTCCATATAGATGTAAATAACTTGAAATGTACCTCCTTACACTGTATGGAGGGAGATATTATGGAGTTGTCAGACTATGTATCTCAGGCTGGTATGAACCTAGCATTGAGCAGCATAATACCATAATTAAGGATGATGTCACAATATGAGAAAAAATGATTGATTTCAACAATTGGCTGTCTTACTGGTGTCATTCTAAGGGGATCCAATATCTGTCAGCTTGGAAGAACATGATTAATATACCACATTGCTTTTCCAAGGATGGTCTGCACCCTTCCACTCTAGGCTTTTGAACACTAGCTAAAACTTTATCCACTTTTTTCAGTTGTGTTTTTTTAAGGCAATGCCAAATTGACAAACCTATTAACATATCAAAATCAGGTCAATTGAACATCAAGATATCACTACTCAATGCCAGGAGCCTAAATAAAAAAAAAAAAAAACACTTCCTACAAGCCTTCCTTACACTTGAGAATATAAACATCTGAGCACGTACCAAGATATGGTTTAAAGCTGCAGAGAGGACCTGGTACCCAAGCAATGTAAGGTTTCAGTGCCTTCTACACTTTCAGACCAGTTGCTGCACAGACAAGGGCTAAAGATGGAGGTGTCTCAATATACATCAATAACAAGCACATCTGGAGTTCCTCCTTGTGCAAATCACCAGAGACAAAACCCGGTACCATATCCTAGCCAGTTATAGGTCACCCTCAATGTTCCAAGAAGATCACAATGCATACTTGGACCTACTGGAGATACATCATCCAAGCTAACATCCTACACATGGAAGACTTTAATTATCCATCTATAGACATAGAATCCCACATGGCCTGAAATCTACAGGCACAGAGATTCCTGGACTTTGTAAATACAAACACCCTTGACCAAATAGTGAATATGCTCCAACATACTGGTCCTTATGCTCACAAATATGGGAGAATGCTGTACCCCCCCATGTCTCATCCTCCCTGTAAGATCTGACCATAAAGCTGTTTCCTTCAAAATCAAAATCAACTCCATAATCCAATTAAAAATTAGCAGTTAGGAATTATTCCAAGGGACATTACCTTTTATTAAGGGACGGTTTGTCAAAATTGAGTGCCCCTCCAAACCTAGAGAACAGTGTAGCCTATGCAGAAATGCTCTCAGACGTTCTGCACAACCATGTCAATGGCTGCATAAAGGGAGCTGTATCTACCAGAAGGAAGTCCAAGGCTAGCCCCAGAAACAAACCACCTTGGTGGCATCCCAATTTAAAAAGGATATACAACAAAAGGAAACAAAAGGAAACAAATTATGGCAAAAATCAGGAAGGGTAATTCCTATAAAAAAAACTTTCTCATCAAACTAAATAGGCTATTAAGAGGGCTAATTATGTCAAGCAAAGCCATCTTTGAGGTTATAATAGCCTCCCAGTGAAAGGTAACCATGAGGCCTTTTTCGGCTATATCAGAATTCTCAAGGACAGCACAAAGCAATAAAATGTACTGATGATTAATGGTGCCACATTCAGCAAGCCTACCGATTTAGTGAACTTGTTAATGGACAAATTCAGTTTCAAGTTTGCCTCCCACCTGTAACCACCCCCCCAAAAAATACCCTCAAACATAACCACTTCAACTTTAACTATGGAGCATATGCTGGCTGTGCTCATTAAAGCCAAGAACACAGCATCGGTGGGCCCCAATAACATCCCAGGATACCTCCTGAACAGACTAA
Organism: Protopterus annectens; assembly: GCF_019279795.1. NCBI lineage: Eukaryota > Metazoa > Chordata > Ceratodontiformes > Protopteridae > Protopterus > Protopterus annectens. The sequence goes on along the minus strand of NC_056735.1, from coordinate 1,929,936,946 downwards.
AATGTGAACTATCAGGACTCCTAGAGCCATTATTTAACTATAGCCTTAAAACAGGCTTTGTGCCACATCAATGGAGAACAGAGATAGTCATCCCCTTTCATAAGGAAGGACATTCATCAAACGCTGAAAGCTATAGACCCATTAGTCTGACTTATCTAATAATGCAAAGCCATGGAAAGAATTATCTTGGGAATTATCAACAAAGACATAGGAGACCTCCCAACATGGGATATATCCCAGTTTGGCTTTGTCAAGGAAAGGTCATGCTTACTGTATCTGATGGACTTCTTTGAAAAATTCAGTATGGCAATAAATGAAGGGAAAATGGTGCTTACTGCCTACCTGGATTTGGCTTAAAGTATTTGATAGACTATCCCACTCAGGCATGGAAAAAAATTATAAGACTAGGTATAATACCCTTTGTTGCATGCTGTATAGGCTATCTGGCTCACTGATATGACCTAGTACATTAGAGACAGTGAGGCAACTTCCACAAAGAGGCCAGTCATCAGTGGAGTTCCCAGAGCTCTGTGCTAGGCATGCTCCTCTTTGGCATCAACCTCTCTGATGTCAAAGGCAATGTCAAAGGTCTTTAGATAACCAAGTTCACAAATGATTGCAAACTGGGAGCAGTCATTGAATCACCCCAAGATGGGAATGCCCATTAAGAAGGATCAACACAGACAAACACTTGGTGCTAAAGCCATGGCTTAAACCTCAATACTAAGAAATGCATTTTAGTACAGGCTCCCCAGGTAACTACATCATCAATAAAGCACCCTTAAGTTGATTCACCAGTCAGGGATCAGGGAACTCATGTTAATAGTAAACTAGCCTTCAACCAATATGTGCCCAAGACAGTAATAAAACCCTTCTATGTTGCTCAACTTAGGGATAGAGATGTCATCATAACACTGTACTTTGGTCTCATCAGACTCATTAAAGAGTATAATGACCCCTTCAGTAGGTACCTGACTAGACACATGCAGCAACTAGAATGTCCACAATGATTCCTTGCAAAAAGAATAGAGAGTAAACACAATGTCCTACACTGATCATCTCAAAGCCCTGTTTATTTAGTCAGTATCAAACAGACTTCTGAGAGGTGATCTTTGCCTACCATGCAAGGCATCCCTGGTATCTGCTTTTATGAAACTTTTACACATCTGCAAAACAAACAGCATCAGAACTGCTTGATTAAAAGACATGCATTGTGCATGTGACATAAATAGGACATGTTGGAGAGACAGATATGTTTCTCAGAGATTCCCTTTCTCTGGAAGAGGTTCCCTTCATACATGTGAAGCACAGATCCCCTATCTTTATTTAAGAGCAACTTGGACCAATGGATAGGTAATTGAAAATTCACCCCTGAACTGTCACATATGTCTCCAATAGACAGAGGAAATTAGTAAATCATTCCTAGATAAATAAAATTTGTGAGTCACATTTGGATTGCATGGCTAATCCTATAAGGGCCCTAGTCACCTAAGAACCTATTAATTCAAAACAGGTGACTTACTTTAGACATGGCTGTGTGGCTCCTGTTTTACCCCATAGTATCCAAAATAACAGTTAGTACCAAATTTAATTGTACTTAATTTATTTACTTACTTGTTTATTTTTTCTTTCTAACTAGGATAAAAGACAGCTTCTCATGGACTTTTTTCTGGTTCAGCTTAAGATGATGTTAGGAATTGTCAACTTCTTTTTCTTCTTCTTTTGGCTTTTCCCAGTTAGGGGTCACCACAGCGGAACTCTGGTCCGCTAATGATTGGTAGTGGATTTTTACTTACCGGGTTACCAGCCCTGATGCACAACGTTCAACGAAGGCACCATTCACATATGCCTCCCCACAGAAGATGCTCTAGCTGAGAATCGAACGGGACAACGTCTTGCTATGAGGTGACAACGCTTCCGCAGCACCACCACCGCAGTCTTAGGAATTGCCAACTATGCCAGGAGAAGTAAGGCAGTGGATGTGTAACATATGCCAGCATAGTTAGCTGGAGTTTTGTAAAGAATTATATGTCATTTGTATATCAAACTGATTTGTACAAATGCTTGTGTTGAAAAAATGTATTTCTAAAGCTACTTGTGTTAAAATTGTACCAACAGTGGGTTCTGCTGGACAGAGAAGAAATACACCTGTATATCAGACTTTCTTGTAATTGCTGAAATGAACATATTGTAACAGAGGATAGTGGAAGAAAAGAGGTTAATCTTTGTCCAGCTAACTTTGAAAAATAGTCTGAAATTATATTTCCTGATTTAGGCCATAAAGATTGTATCTTACAGTTCTGACTGCAGCCAGAGACAAAATGTCAGTGGAAATCAGAACTAGGAATCCTACTGTAATGTCCTTAAGGATGAACTAATTGCTACCCTGGAAGGGTGGAAGCTTTATAAATGATTTGAGAACTTCCAGATGCTATAACACATCTTAACAAAGCTCTATGTGTGTGTGTGTGGTAACACATACGTGCTAGATTCTGTTTCATTTTCTAGAAAAGGGGGAAGTGTGGGAACCAGAAGTCAGATGACCAGATGTATGTGATGTGATTCCATAATCCAGCACTGAAATGATGTTTTAATACTAGATGAGACAGAAGTGTCAGGGCAGTCTGTTTGTGAAACCTGACCAGAAGGAAGACCACTCACCCACATCATCTTGCCTTGCCTAGTAAGTGAATCAGGGAACAGTAATTCTTTAGATCAGTCAGGAAAATATAGTGAGATTAGTTAAGTATTGTTTTTCTGCATCTGTGTGAACCTTTCCATCTGTGTTATTTTTAATATTCCTGTGATTGAAACTGGCATTTATTGTAAATCGATATATATAGAATTTTCATGCTATTTTATTATTTATTATTAAATATATTTAAACTTTTCATTGTGGCTAGTCTTTTAGAGAATATTTCAAACTTTGAGAGTACTCATATTTATTTTCTGACACTGTGGCTGCTCCTGAAAGCCTTGCTGCATTGATCAAACATTGCCATTTGTATTAGTATTGGTTTTACTCAGTATAATTGGGTACTAGTTCAGAGATCACAGAGAAATACTTAAAATAATATAGAAGCAAAAGTTCTGACATGACAGAAAAACAAACTAGTCTAATCGTCCTATTCTCTAGCTATATTTAGGAGAAAACACAGTTCTAAAATAAACTTACATAAAGAGCAAAGCAGTGTTGGTGATGTTGGATGTTCTCAAGACAAATTGATAACACTGAGCTGCTTCACATGACATCATTCTTCACAATTATCTGGTGCTCCCAGGCTATCAGAAACTACATTTACATTCTTTATACCTGGTCAAAAACCAGAGCAATAAAGGACATTCATACATGCAAATTCTAGCCATTAACTCTGGCCTCAAAACTATAGGCAGAATGCCTCCCTCTAGACATATTGGCTCCAAATTTTGACATCAAAGACAGTGATAAAATGCTTGACTTATTTTCTTACAGCAGCGTGCACTGTTGTTACATTTTGGCAGTTCAATATCCAATGCAGTCTTTTCACATTTAGGAGAACAAGCCTGTGACATACATTAATATTTACAAATGACAGAATTATCTACAAAATTCTATCTGGCTAGGCTGGCAGCCTTCACTTATCTTCACAATATTAATTGGACTTCTGTAGCCAGTAGGCAGTTGTCGCTGAAGGTGTGTGTGCTCTCAGTAGCCACAAGGTAAAACTACAGTGTTTCATTTTCACAACAGTTTTATTTATTTTTTTAGCTTACTTTAGTCAGGCAAAGCAGGCGAAGATGTAAGCAGAGGATTATAGCAAGCTGAGAAAGAACCAGTCGGCCAAGGTATATGAAGCCAAAGGACCAGTGCATGCCAACCTGACTAAAGAGAAAATGATTTCACAGCTGTAGCCCAGACCAGCAACCAGGAAGACAACCAGTCTGGTGATGGGAATGTGCAACCCTCAAAAACAGGAAAGTTTACCTCTTCCTCAGAGGACTTTAAAATCCATCTGGAGTTAAAGAAACTTGAATTGGAGGCCAAGCATTTGGAATTAAAATCAGCAGAATGACTGTGGCATTTAGAGGCTGAAGAAACTGAGAGACTGCAGCATTTGGAGGCTGAAGAAAATGAGAAACTGCTGCAGGCAAAGCATGTACCTAAAGCTTATAGAAAAAAAAAGTTTTGTGAGCATAGATGCAAATCAGATGAAAGTGTTATGTCTTTATATCGCTAAGTTAAGCACTTATTTCCATAGGTGTGTGAGTGGGTGTCAGGTCACTACTTTTGAAAGGCTGGCAGATCTTTTGGTGAGGGTAAAATCCCTTAGCACTTTGCTTGAGGACATGAGAATCTTCTTGGCAGACAGTGAGTTTAACTCTGCAGATCAGCTGGGGAAAAAATGGGGATTTGTACTTAGTAAGCAGGAGATCACTGTACAAGAAAGGGATGCCCAGTGCTGCACTTAGATAAAAGAGAACCCATGCTGGGCAGCCTAAACCATCCCAACAAAATCCATGAGTAACAGGGGAAGCCACTAGCTCATCTACATGGCCAGGATCAAGGGTTAGATGTTTTAAATGTAGCCAGTGGGCCCATGTAACATACAGATGTCCATTGAAGCAAGGTGGGGAACAAAACGGAGGGCAGCAAGTGAGAGTAACAGTATGCCAGTGGAAAAAGTGTATGTAGACAAGAGGGGTACCAAACCATCACCAAAGTTTGTATCTTATCTTAGTAGGTACTAAAACAATGAGTGAGAAGATCACACTGAAAACACAATTAGTAAAACTAAATGAAAACTCCAGCCAAGCTGGAACATCCAATGAGTGACCTGTCAAACCTCTTGAATCAGAAGCACATGGGATATATGCAAATGACCCTTAAGAACACCAGGTGTTTCAGCTAATTAGTGATTCTGAATGCCCATGACGTGTGTAGTTATTTTAATGGACAATTTCAGGCCAATAAAGCCAAACTCCACTAGCTGTGGATATGCACAGCAAAAGTAGAGTGTTTACACAGAAGAAACACAGAGCTGTTATATGCAGCTGATTTCCATTATCATTAGGATGACTTCAAAATATTCAAAATAACAAACTAAAACAATGAGTGAGGTCACACTGAAAAACTAATCAGTAAAAACTAAATGAAAACTCCAGCCAAGCTGGAACTTCCAATGAGTGACCTCTCAAACCTCTTGAATCAGAGGCACATGGAATATATGCAAATGACCCTTATGAACACCAGATGTTTCAGCTAATTGGTGTTTCTGAATGCCCGTGACTTGTTTAGTCATTTTAATGGACAATTTCAGCCCAATAAAGCCAAATCCTACTAGCTGTGCTTAGTAGATAGAAGACAGACAGCTGCTAAGAGAGACACAGCCTCTGACCTAACATTGTGAAGCCTGCAGTGGTTAAAGAGGAGCAGTACTTGCTTGGGCAGTCCTCTGCAGTCAGAGCTTTAGGAGGGACTCCATTCTAAATACTTTTGGCCAGGGATCATCTTGACTGGGAAGGGTGAAAAAGGAAGCAGGCAAGCAGGTGTGTTTGAGGACATCCCTGCAGATGTCTTACTAGGGAACGATTTTGATAATGCAGTACCTTGTGTGCATGCAGTTACATGCAGTCAGGCTTGGAGACAAGCATGTGTGTCTGGTAGCCTGGGTGAGACCCAGACTGTCTCCACACCTGAAGCTAGGGCTGGTGAGGTGGCTATTTCAGGGAGGGAGCTACTCTGTAGCAGTGAGCCTGAAGGTGAGCCACAGCTGATGGTAGGTACAGATGTTCCCTTGGACAGACAGACTGCAAGGGAAGATGTGAGTGGTAGTGCCCAGGCTATGAGTGAAGCACCACTGTCAGAGGATACCAGACTTCCTGTAGAAGGGGAGCTGGGAAGGGTCACAAAAGTAGAGTTAAGACAGGCTCAAGTCTTGAACCCTACACTAAAATGCTTGAGAGAGGTAACAAGTTAGGAACGTGATCCTCAAGGAAAGAGGAGCCTGTATACTGGAACAAAGGGTTGCAGTATAAAGAGTGGATCCCTGAGAGAGGGCTAGAAGGTGAGGTAATACAGTAGCTGGTAGTGCCCAGAGCCTACTGACTGGCACTTCTAGGCATAGCCCATGACAATTCTTTTACAGGACATATGGGCTTAAATCATATCAAGAGATGTAATATGAGGAACTTTTTTTGGCATGGGATTGCAAGGGCTGTAACAGGGTACTGCATGACCTATGAGCAGTGCCAAAAAGTAGGCAAGGCAGGAGTCAAAGTCAAAGCTCCTTTGATGCCTTTGCCTGTGATTGAGGAACCATTTCAGAGGGTAACTATGGATATTGTAGGGCCTCTTATACCCTGATGGTAGTAACATATGCTACTAGATACTCTGAAATGGGGGCTCTGTCCTCCATCAAGGCAGATAAGGTGGCAAATGATTTGTTAGAGATTTTTAGCAAGCTAGGTTCCCTGAGAGAAATATTGGCTGACTGATGTGCTAGTTTCATGTCAAACCTACTGGCTTGCCTATGGGAGCACTGGGGCATGAAACACCTAAAGACCACTCCCTACCACCCCTAGACTAATGGTCTCGTAGAGAGTTTAAACTCTACACTAAGCACCATACTACAGGCATTTGCAGTCCAATTTAAGTGATACTGGGACAAATATTTGCTCCATCTGCTGTATGCATGCAGACAGGTACCGCAGGAATCCACAGGTTTTCACCCTTTGAGTTGTTGTATGGGCATAGGGTGAGAGGGCCTTCAGATTTGATTTGTGATGAGTGGGAGGGTGACTGTGAATCCCACAAGGATTCTGTTGTGGCAAATGTCCTAAACCTCAAGACAAGGCATAGGGACCTCATGGGCTTGGCCCAGGAGAAACTGGCTGGAGCCCAACAGCAGAAAAAGATCTGGTATCACAGGAATGCTCAAGCCCAAGTGAATGCTGCAGGACAGCAGGTTATGGTGCTCATTCCTGTCAGACACAATAAACTGCAGGGAGCTTGGGAGGGACCCTTCAAAGTGGTAAGTAAGGTCAGTGATGTTAACTACATGGCAAACCTGCTAGGCAGGTTGCAGGGGCACAAACTGTTGCATGAAAATATGATGAAGCCTTACCATGATAGGGAGGCCCTTGTGCTAAGTATTTGCATTAGGCGGCAGGAGGGGTCTGAAGAGGATCTATAGCTATTTCATGACAGCAAGCAAAATTCCAAGTTATTAGGGTGGAGCCTAGGGTTGCAGGCATATTACATGACATAGCACCTTAGCAAGGTTAGCAATGTTAATGCATATGGGCTCTCAAGACAGGGTATGGGTTAATGTGTTCCTAGAAAGGTCATGTCCCTCAATCTCACATGAAATACTAGCTTGAGTATTTAAAGAGGGGAGAGATGTCATGATGTTAGATATTGCCAGCTATGCCAGGAGAAGTGAGGCAGTGGATGTGTAACATATGCCAGCATAGTTAATTGGAGTTTTGTAAAGAATTATATGACATTTTTATATCAAACTGATTTGTACAGATGCTTATGTTGAAAAATGTATTTGTAAAGCTGCTTGTGTTAAAATATACCAACTGTGGGTCCCTCTGGACAATAAAAGAAATACACCTTTATGTCAGACTGCATTGAAACTATTAAAATTAATATATTGTAACACAGGATACTGGAAGAGAAGAGGTTAATCTCAGTCCAGCTAACTTTTAAAAATAGCCTGAAATTAAATTGCCTGGTTTAGGCTTTAAAGATTATATCTTACCATTCTGATTGCAGCCAGAGACAAAATGTCTGTGAAAGTCAGGACTAGGAATCCTATTGTCCTTGGGGGTGAACTAATTGCTACCCAGGAAGGGTGGACATTTTTGAAATGGTTTTACAGCTTCCAGATGCTAGCCTTTCCCAGGTGTGTGTGTGCATGAGCACGCGCACGCTTGCGCTCATGTGTCTGTGTGTGTGTGTGTGTGTGTGTGTGTGTGTGTGTGTGTGTGTGTGTGTGTGTGTGTGTGTGTGTGTGTGTGTGTGTGTGTGTGTGTGTGTGTGTGTGTGAAATCCAAATCTCAAAGAGTGTCTGTGTCAGCTACTTAGAGTAGGGACACAGGCCACTGGTTTCACAGAGAGGGTGGTGGAGGACTTGGCTTGGAACACTCGAGTGAGGACTCAACTCTACAGCTGTGGTAAGTGTGGAGTCTTATTTGTGGGCTTGGTGAGAGACAGGGAAACCCAGAATCAGGACTACAGTTTGCTCCATGTGTGTTCTTAAGGGAAATTGTGCTTGGTACAGAGAGCTGCATCTGGAAATACTGAGTGTATCTATTTTTGTTCCAAGTGAATATCCCTCACCAGTGTCCATGGTGAGTATTGAAACTCCTTGATTACTGGCACATAGCAGGGATATCATACAGCCCAAGGTCACATGTGACATGAGGATAATGAGGTTGTCCAAATGGTAGATATCAATTATAGCATCATTACCATAATGAAACTGAGGAATGGATTATTGTCTTTTCAGTGTGGATTCATTCAAGTATGGCTCTATGATCATCAATTAAAAGTGATCATAGAAGCAGAACAAAGCATTTATTTTTGATGAGGTATTGAAAGCAAACAGCACAGCACTGGTTCACATCTTAAACGTTCAATTACCAAAAGCACAAAAATGAAAGTAAAAATACAAAGGTACTTTTATATGTTTTAAATCATTTTATTATCATGACAAATGCTATACTTAGCAACCAATGCCACAGACTAAATTATATTGCTTTTTTTATTAACAGAGTCACAATAAAAAGGAGTTTCCCTGTCATGCATATTAAACTTCATCTCACAAATAGCAACATTTTTATAAAATCTCAAGCAACAGAATAAAAAGTGGCTATGGTACTCTGTTAGCACATTGACAGATGACAACATAAGTATGGTAAAGTGCAGTATGTTGCTAGAGTGGACACAGAATGAAAGAATGAAAGTATAAATATCAAGTGTTTTTTTTTAGAAGAAAGGAAGTTAACATTATAACAAGGTCTTGTTAAATCTTGTTAAATTTTATTAATTGGATGACATGGTATTTTTTAATTGATTTGAAGTGTATTTAAACAGTTTTGATTTTACTCTTTAGTCATTCTGAAGAAGTTTTTATGAAAAAAGTGATTAAACTTTTCTACGCTATTGGAGTTTGAGTTGTTCCTCTGTTGGCACAGTGTGTTTTTGGTTCTTGTTTGTTTTTTGTTACACCCAGTGACATTTTTATTTTATAAATATTTACATTAAAAAAGTCTTCTGAATGGAATGGGAAATATTCTTTTCTTACTTCTTTTTGGAGAGTGTTAGAGTTATATGGAATCTTATCCAATTTAGTAAGTCTTTAATCTTTGGCCAGCATGCATAAATTTTGCTTGTCTTGTACAGAAAATTCCAGAATGACCCTTATGTTCACACTCCTGGTACCCAATATATGTCCAGGAATACAGGCTTTGTGTTACCCTCATCTTATTTCTGAATGCTGAAGAAGTTCACAATTCTTTTGTAAACAATTATATGACATTTGGGTGTAGTGAGCAGGCTTTGATGGAGATGCTACAGCATGTTATTAATAGAAATGTTTATAGGTGTTTACTTGGCTAATGACCAAAGGAGTCAAATGGGAGATGAATTAATTACAGGTTGCCTGTGTCAATTAGAGACATAGGTTCCAAGCCAGTGATGAATTTCTTTTTCCCCATCCGATTGTCCAAGTTACACTTGAGTTGGGTTAGGGAGGAACTCTGCTTTACAAGCATGAGGAGCCTGTTCCAGAGATGGGGTAGTGTCAGGGATGCATGCCTGCACTCCCACAGGTCATGTTTATATCACAGGGAAGGTTTAAGTCTTTAGAGTGGGTAATTCTGGTGTTGTTGGGTTTATCTTAGTAGCGATTCAATGCTAAACAAATGTATGTTTGAAAGTAACCTTATTCAGGAGAAAGGTGATACTTGCAGTCATATTCTGACCATATTATCCTCATGCCAAAAAAATAAATGCTTGATATTAATGATATTATGCCTTGTGAAAGATATAACAAAACAAAGCTTTCAATTCCCCATACAGAGTAGCACAGGGCCTGCAGACTTCCGATCATCAGGTTAAGTTCAGTTTATGAAAACACTTTATTTACTGCAATTAATATTATGCTTACCTAGACAGTTTACTGTTTCTCAAGTTCTTTTTAACGAAAACCAAAGATTACAGTCTCATGTCACGTAACATGTTCTTCAGAGGCTGAGCTATGATCTCCACTCGCATGTAGTTTTCTAGCAGATTTTCCACTGATTGGTCATATCTGGATATGCTCACACATGCATCCCCCCCCACCATCCACAAAGATACACACACTTTGGTAGGTAATTAAGATGAAGGCAAGTGTATCCAACATTAAGTAAGATTAGCATTCTGGCTGATAAGCAATCTTTTACATTTGTAATCTAAAATGTGCTCTGTGAAAAAAAAATATTTTTTTAGTAAGTTCACCACATAACATTTTTCAAAATTACAACCACACTCTGTAGTCTCCAAATTATTTTCTTTTCTGTTACACACACATGGCATCTGATGTATGTCAGTGACAGTTACATAAGTTCTCCTTGTTTAAAATTCTGTATTGAAAAGTGGGAACTCACTTGGTATTTGATTACTGACAGACAATGGGCAGGATTCACGAAGCCTCCGTGTAAGAGTTATAACTCTTACACGGAGGCTGCAGTTAAACGGAGTGATGTCAGCATGCTCTGCATATTCATGAGAGCATGCTGAATCACACCTAAGGCTAACACGGTCCATGGAAGACAGTAGGGGGCGTGTCCGTAGGCTGAGCCCTGCAAGCGGAGACGCCCCCAGAAGAGTAAAATTGCCCAAAGTAAACACCCACGACAGAGGCCATGGAAATGTGAATAAACACAACACATGCCCTCACAGACTATGAAAATAAAATATATAAATGAACATGTTATATATTTTTTTTCAATCGTAAAGATGTTTGCCCATGTGTGCGCTCGTTTGCGCGGGCATGCCAGTAGCTTAGGCACAGTTAGCAGTCAGTGGAAAAGGATATAAGAACTAAATATGCAAAGTAAGCCAAGAAGCAATAGCGTAGCCATAGAGATGTCGGATGAAGAGCAGACATTCATGGTTCGAGCCCTCACAACACCAATTTTTATTTCTAGAAAAATAAGCACGAAACAAGTCCCTGACAAACATGTGCACATATAAAATCATAGTTTATGTAAAATGTAATGAAATAGATCATTTATTTTGAAGAAATGTGAGATAACAAAATAATAAAAGATGCCAGATGTGCCTATATCTGAGCTACAGTTTAACAAGGTGAGTGCATCTGCCCGTTGGTGAGCAGTGGTTTAACAGGTGCAAAATGAGTGCCTGTAGGTGAGCAGTGGTTTAACACGCTGAAACTATGTGCCCCTAGCTGAGCTGAGCGTAATATGCATGCTGATAGCCAAATGAGGCTTAAACCAGCGTACCCCATTTGCGCGGAGCTGCGCAACGCGCCAACAAGCTAACCGACAGGCACCGTTGAGCAAGCTGTAACAAAACTGCCTTTACACAGACACACCCCCTAGCATGTCTAGACAGTCATAAAATATAAAAAGCAGTGGCCAGGTTCGAACCCAGGATACCATGCACCATAGTCAACGTACTGAACCACTAAGCCACAACAGCTGTACTCAGAAATGCAATAATAGCAGATATATAGGAATGAATAGAAAGTGGAGCATGACAAAGCAGGTTTTGTGAAGTGGATACAATTCCAAAATGGCCAATCACAGATAAGTGCGGGAAAAATGGAATATATAAGCCCCATAGGCGGGACTACACAGCATAAACAATTGTAGAACTGACTTGCAGACAGAATGTCAGGTGTAGGTGAGGGTAGTTGCTTTCGAGCACAGAGGTGGGGTGTTGAGGAGTCCAGATACATGGTCTGGCTCCTAGTCCACAATCATGAGGCCCAACTCATGCAGGGCCAGGTCCTGTGGGGAGCATATAGGGTTGAGGCGTGGGACCGGTTGGCTCATGATCTCACCAGTGCCACAGGGATTCCAAGGACTGGTGAGCAGGTCCGTCACCACCATGCGGACCTGAAGAGACACAAGCAGGACCAATTGAACCTTTGGATCCAGGAAGCCCGGCAAATGCCCAATGCCCCACTACTAAGTTACATTTAATAATGTATGTAAGAAATTAAATTAGCTGATATTATGGATGTGTATTCCAATATTACTTCATTTATATTACAGCTGCAGGTGTCCGTTCTGCGAACCGCAGAGCCTATGGTGATAGGCTGGTGCGGTTGTGCCACCAGGCAGGTCAGTAAACCACTCCCAGTAACTGTAAAGAAATATCAAAGTATGACAGTTAGCAAAAGAGTGCAGTGTAGTCACTAAGTAATAAAATGTGCAAGTAACAGTGTAAAAGTGTTTGCAAGTATTGCTTGATTACAAAAGTGTGTTGAAGTCTGTAATCCAAACAGAAAAATGAAAATGTCTCAAATAAAGTCTGAAGTAAAGATGCCCCACCTGTAATATAATAGTGCATAACCTGCAGCAGGCTGAAAAGTACAGCTGCAGAAGATGAGCAAATCACATGTGTGAAATATATCCCTGTTGAAATACTGAAACATGACAGAAGTGAGACTGCTGGACAGGATTGTAATAACTACAGGTAAAACATGTCAATAAAGCCTAGAAGTAAGTACCATCCTGAATAGTAAAATGAAAACAAGTGAGAGGGTGTGAGAAAGAGTTATGAATCCACCAATAAAGTAGTAATAACCCCTGAATAAAGTATACTGCAGTCAGCACAGAATGAAATGAATGTGACAAGTAGACCCAAACTGCAAAATGTGTCCAAAGTGTTGCTGCAGCTGGAATGTGTATCCCAAAATCTGGATATGTTGCTCTCAGTCTGCAATATGCAGATAGTATGATTGTCTGAAATATCAAACATCCACAGTTGTCTATAGCTATATATAGCAAATGTAGCAGGATGATGTAGCTGAACAAAGCCAGATATGAATGTGTATGAATAACAATAAAATGTATATTGATGTAGCAGTAACAGTCCTATCACCAAAGTGAAGTAGTTATCATACAGGAAACTGTAGTTAGAACAGTAGTGTGTATATATCTGTAGCTATTAGAAATGTGCAGCATATATATTGGTATTCAAGGTGTTAATAATATTTTCTTCACCCCACCCTATAACCACATATAATCCATTCCACACGAAATTGGTATGTGCAATCACAATTAACACCCTCGGACATTTGTCCTGATGGGTCATAAATATTTGCATGTCCATTGATGCATCTGCCATGTTCATACATCCAAACCTGATGGCCTGTTGCCATCAATCAACCCTGCATGTTGTTGGACTGTGTATTGCTGTTCAAATTATGCATGTGTTATGCTCGCTGTTCAATGGTATGAATATCTGGGTGTTTGGTTAATGGGAATACTAATGCATGCTGTTACAACTAATTGTGAATGGTATTGTATGTTACTAACCCAAACTGTCATGACATAATGCAAAACATAGAACGACAGGAAAGGCGGGTTACAGCGGACCCACCTCTCCCACCTCAGCTGGCGAGTGCACCTGGCACTAGTGCCCAGTCTGGACCCTCCTCTGGTGGCCCTGAGCCACCTGTGGGTGGAAGCACTGCAGGGGATGGGGCCCGTCCCCCCTCTGCAAGCGGGGCCTGAGGAGAACCACCACTCACCCTCCGTAGTGTCCGGACTGTGGTGCGTAGGGAGATCTGGGACTCTGTTCTTGAGCCCCTACGCCAGCTTGAGGCACAGGTGGTACAACTTACGGGCATGCCTGTTGCCCGGCCTACACAGCCCCCAGCAAAGCCCCATCCCTGGGTGGGGATATCAGTTCCACTGTTGCCATCTGTGGGCTCATGGGCTCTGGATATCCAAACCTCCATCCCCATCAATTGTGTAACTCCCCCCACACGTGTCATACACCGCCCCTGTATGCGTCTTGTTTGTCTTGTCTGTTGACCTACCCAACCTACCTCCCCAGCTATGCCGACTTCCTTCACCTGACATACCACTCTCACCTGAAAAAAAAAAAAAAAAGGGCACTCTGTACCCCCAAAAAAATGATGCCCCATACATAGCTGACCATTCCGCACACATGTCTTCTGGACATGGAAACTATCAATTACAATTGGCTGTACAAGTATTATTGTTGTCCTGACACCTCTCTCAGGGGTGGAAGGTTTCAAATGTCACACCAAATTACATACATATGCACAGCTGTTGCTGATGAAGAAATGGGCAGCTATGGGCCTTACCTACATCCCTCCTGCAAATCTCAAGCTTGTTTCCCTACTGTCTTACCCTCTTTGTGACCCCTTTTTCACCACTTTTCTGTCTCCCCATTTTCATTTCTTTCAAAGAAAATAGCGCGGGTGTGCACCAGAGTAAGCACTAAGCGGTTGTAAGCGGGTGTGTGCGTGTGTGCGTGGAGCTGAACGCCAGTGCGCATGCGGGAGCTCCTCGCAAACCAGCGCTAACCCGGTTACAACTGCTTAATAGTGCCTTAGTCACTCTGATTGACAGGTCCTGTAGTCAGTTCAAAAGCAAAATAAAATCCCACTGTCAGTCCCGAACCCAGGACCTTGGAAACAGTAGTCTGTATGACCTACCACTAAGCCATGACTCTTATACAAGAACATTGTGCTAAAATAAATATATCATGTAATAGTAGGAATTAATGTAAAGGGAATATAGGATGTGTAGTACACAAAGCATGTCATTTAGAATTACTGTCAAAACTAGTGGATTTCCATAATAGTAGTGTGTGAACAGAAACAGCCATGCTAGTTGGTAGCTAGTAGGTGATAATGTCAGTTAATGTACATATATAAATGTATGTATATATATCTATATATATATATATATATATATATATATATATATATATATATATATATATATATATATATATATATATATATATATATATATATATATAGTTGTAGGTGTCATTGTGCATACACACTTACTACAGGGAACAGGAGAGAGGAATGGAGAAATGTGAATCTTCAACACAGCCTGAATAATGAGAGAGATACTAACCTTTACACTCACAGAACAGTGTCCACAGCATACCAGCAAGGTCTCTGCCCTTACAATCTGAAAGGGCAACACCTATCTCACATACCCTTTTATAGCACTGTCCTGAAATCACAGTGAGAACTGTAATCAGTACACAACTGGCTGCATGCAATTAGCAAATGCTGGCTTACAATTGGTGCAGAGGCCATCACATGGACCTATGCAGATACCTACAAAAGCATCCTGTACTAACACTCCACACATGCAATACATTCATTGCACTGTCTGGAAGCAGACAGAGGGAGAGAGACAGACAGAGACAGAGACAGAGAGTGAGATAAAAAAAAAAATACACATGCTACACACTGTGTCTAAGCTGTCAGCAGTGACAGTAGCAAGCCGTGCCAGCAGCAGCAGGAAGCAGAAGTAGTGTTAACACAACCAGCTGTGACAAACACAGGTAATGTAAAGTAGCAGGTTAATAGTCTGCATGATGTGAACCCTCCAAATGTGTCATAGGTCTGTATCTATAGGTATGTCCATGTGATATGTTTTGTGTACGTAGTTCCACCAAAAGGGGATGACTATACATTACATGTCAGTCAGTGTTAGGCCATGATCCTGGCAGCAGTTGTCTGTGCATTGCCCTCAGCAATGGCTGTAGTGACTGTTTTGAGAGGTCAGCCAGGAT
The DNA here is from genome assembly GCF_019279795.1 of Protopterus annectens. NCBI lineage: Eukaryota > Metazoa > Chordata > Ceratodontiformes > Protopteridae > Protopterus > Protopterus annectens. The sequence goes on along the minus strand of NC_056735.1, from coordinate 1,929,921,150 downwards.
CAAAAGGCAGGATCAGCCCATCACAAAGGCAAACTGGCCGGGAACAAGTGTTTGCAGGTACCCAATATCGCTGTATATGCGTCCCATACTGAATAATTCCATAGCTTAGCAGACCAGGCTGGTTATGCTTATGATGTGGTTGTTCCCAGGGTCAGTAGAGGTGCCTCCTTAGTGGTGTGGGACCACTGTTGCTGTATGCCAGTGTCCAGGTACATATCCTGTAGTACGGCCAAGGTTAAATATCAGTCTTATATGAGGTTGTATGTCCTCTTGGAGTGCACATAGCACACATCCAGGGATACCATCAGGTCACAGTGATGCTGTGTGTTCTGCTTTGCTGAGGGCGGCCCTCACCTGGACATGTGAGATGATAGGGAGGTTACATACAGCTGTGATAAGTATTTCAACTTGTGGGGGAGAAGGAGGGGGATACGTGCACCGAACCTGTCAGCAAGAATGTTGCCAATATCTGTGTGTTCGGTGAATGTTAAGTAGGTGTGTATTAACTCAGAGCATATCTGAGGCATTTGGTCCATATGTTTAACATAACTGAAAAAGGCCTTGTGGTTATCTACAGTGTTTGTGGCCATTTCCCTCCCAGAGTAGGCCGTGGCCATTGTTATGAGAGACCGTAGCGTATTACCAGTGCTGACCACAGATGCCTTCCCTTAATGTGAATCTGCTCTGTCCTGCAGTAGCCTCCTGTTATTGTTATACAATCTGCCTCTGGCTGGGGTCCACCGGACAGGATGCCAAACCTTTGTGCATAGGGTCTGGGTTAGAAATGTGTGTGCAAGTTCCATGCAATCTGTGGGATGTCCGTGGTAAGCATTCGCAAAGGGGTCAGCAGTGTGGGTTGTGGCTTCCACTGGCCCAGTGGGCTGCATGGATACCATCTCAGTCCTAACAAGTGAATAACTGTCTAATCACATACATATCAAAGTAGTCTACTGTGCTGGTGGTGGTGGTGGTGGTGGGATATGTATATCCAAGCTGAGTAACTTGTGTCCACATCACACTAGTGGATGGTGTTCCACATACAGTACCTTGGTATGAACCCCCAGAGTGAGGTTGTGCATTGGACCTGTCGCAGTGTGCTGACCGATGGGGCATGCTACTATGTTGTATGGAATGTGGCAGGTATTGTTGCACAGGTGTTGGCTGAGCACTGATATCTGGCCATGTACTTGTGTATCCACCGCGAGACACACACATGCAACATATGGGAGTAGTAGTATATCACTACACTTGAGTACCATGTATAGTATGTGTGCCATATATTGCTGACATAGTCTGTTGATATCCTGTTTGTGTTCTCTTCCAGGGAGATGGCGCATCAGCGTAATCCTGCCTACTCTGCAGTGGAAGATGAGGAGATACACCAGAGCCTGGTGCAGGAGTATGACATACTGTTTTCCCGCACCAGCCAGAATCAGCAGGAGAGGGCTGCACTGTGGCAAGACCTTGTACGTAGAGTAAATGACATTGGCACGCATAATAGGACATATGAGCAGGTACGACATCACTGCAGTGATTTAATCAGAAATGTCCATCAGCATGCGTCGGATATCCACAGGCAACAGGTTGCCACAGGAGGTGGGGTGGCCACACATCCCCCCTCACCAGACTGGAGGGGCTACTCCTAAGTGTTGTGGCTCCAGCCCCGGAACAGCAACAGCAATACACCTGCATCATGATGGAGGCTGGATCCACACAGCAGCATGACATGGGGCGTGCAGGTAATATGCCATATGTACACTTGACTTTTCTGTACACTGTTAGTTTATGCATGTGTAAGGTGTGTCCGTGGTATGTAGCTGTCAACATAGTATGTAACTGTGCATGTGTGATATTGGCAATATCAGCAGCTGACGTATGAAAGGCAACTGGTGTACTACTGCACTGTATCATATGGAGTGTCAATGGCACAGTTGTGCCCACTGACATTAATCTCCTCATTTCTGCAGGTCCCTCTGGGGTTACAGCAAGGCAGGCCATCCATGCTGGTGAGTGTGTTTAACAATACCTATAATAGTCCTGATAGTGCTAGTAACACTAGTGTAACTCAGTAGTGCTCTGCGTGTATACTGCGGGGTGTGCATGTGTGCAGGTGTGCTTATGTCCATGTGTGCATGTGTGCATGTGTGCCTGTGTCCACATGTGCATGTGTGCATGTGTGCATGTGTGCCTGTGTCCACGTGTGCATGTGTGCATGTGTGCCTGTGTCCACGTGTGCATGTGTGCATGTGCCCACATGTGCATGTGTGCATGTGTGCATCTGTACACGTGACCACGTGTGCATGTGTGCATGTGTGCATGTGTCCATGTGTCCACGTGTGCATGTGTGCTTGTGTCCACGTGTGCATGTGTGCCTGTGTGCCTGTGTGCATGTGTGCATGTGTGCCTGTGTCCACGTGTGCATGTGTGCATGTGTGCATGTGTGCCTGTGTCCATGTGTGCATGTGTGCATGTGCCCATGTGTGCATGTGTGCATGTGTACATGTGACCACGTGTGCATGTGTGCATGTGCCCATGTGTCCACGTGTGCATGTGTGCACGTGTGCCTGTGTCCACATGTGCATGTGTGCATGTGTGCATGTGTACACGTGACCACGTGTGCATGTGTGCATGCGTGCATGTGTCCATGTGTCCACGTGTGCATGTGTGCATGTGTGCCTGTGTCCACGTGTGCATATGTGCATGTGTGCATGTGTGCCTGTGTGCCTGTGTGCATGTGTGCATGTGCGCCTGTGTGCCTGTGTGCCTGTGTCCATGTGTGCATGTGTGCATGTGTCCATGTGTGCATGTGTGCATGTGTTCATGTGTGCATAAGTGCATCACTGGTAACATTGTGTGGACACTGTAAACTGTGTTTCCTGTCTTCCTCCCACAGGTTCTGGTGCTGCTCTGGTGTCCTGCAGCAGGGAACCTGAATCTGGTGCCACAGGTACTGGTAATGATGATATCTGTGTAATGGTACAGGAAGGTGTGTCAGGGTCCGCCATTGGTCAGCCAATTGACAGTACATAGCTGTCAACCCCATCATTGTGCACAGTCATCCTGCCAGTACATCCTTTGTCACCATTGTCCCTAGGTGATGGACAGGATACAGTGGACATTGACCAGGGTAATGTGGTATCTGTCTGTGGCACATGCTTCCCCACACAGCAGCCATGGGCAGGGTCCTGCGATGGTACCACACAGACAGTTGCCCATGGGTTCTCGTGGGAGCATCCGTGGGCGTACTGCCTCTGGCAGACATGCCCAAAGAGGTCTGTCAACCTCAGCTATGTTTCGGGCTGTCATGCAGGCACAGTCGCATATGGAAAGGTACACCAGACAGGGTCTGAGGGAGCTGAGAGCATGTCGCACAGCCATGACTGACAGTATGCGTGACATCACGGATGCTATCCGGAATTTCACCGATGTCATAGACAGACGTTGTGGGGACATATTACAGCAGTTCCACAACCAAATGTCCATGACCCAGGGCAATGGTGGGCGGTTGCGTCGTCGATGTGGCCATATGCCAGCAACAGCAGCAGCTGGCAGTTGGCGCAGATGACAACAGGCCTGCACATGCCCCCATAGTGCCAGCAGCAGCCCCAGCAATGCTGGGTCTGTGCTGTCATTGGAACGCCCCAGGAGACCACGTGCATGTGGCTCTGGACAGTCCCAACAGGGACCTGTGTCCAGTCAACACACTCCCACTTCTGATGACAGTACCCAGTCTGGCTTAGTACTGGATACGGTCCATAGCACCCCTGCCAGGCACAGGTACCGTGTCCATGCCCACAGACACTGATCTGTATGACCTGCCAGGTGCAGTCTGTGGCTGTCCACAAACCCCTGTATATGGCAGCCATGAGGTGGAACTGTGTGCGTGCATACACACATGTGAAATGTTAACACCTAGGGCTACCACATACATGCACACACTGCACCAACAGTGCCCCACCCTGTACCGCTGTCCCTCACCAACACACATACACACACATGTCAATTGGTGGTATCAGTGGCAGACTCAGGCATACCTAATTCACACCCTGTGCATATGATGACACTGTGCCACCTCCTGCAATCTCCAACATCATTGCGGGAACAGGTAAACACGTTGCTGATGCACAGGGTGACTACATAGAAGTGTATTAGTAGTATCATGTTGGTAACAGTACAGTGTGCTGATATGACTGTGTGTATATCCCAGCATGCCTGATGCAGTAACCGTATGACTGTCCTGAATTGTTATCTGCTCCCATAGTATGTACCAAAGTGTAACAGCTGCCCATTATTGCATGCCGGTTGTAAGGTTGTCAACAGATAGCCACATACATGGGTAGCACAGGGGGGAAGCTAATGCAAGTAGTGATATGCAATGATGGACATGTACAGTAATGGTGTCAAGTTGATCACAACGACTATGCAATGTGGATGTTTGCGCATGTTGATATGTGTGCAGTACCAATGCAATCCAAATCACAATTAACTATGACATAATATCAGTTCTACCATGGGCATCTGCGCTGTGCATTCCTGGGTACATGTTGATAGTGCCTACATATTTGCACTGTTACTTACTGTTAGTGTTTCCCCTTCTTTGTTGTACAATGAACTACTTCCAGTCCTGCTTACTGTAGCTTTGTTTGCATGCATGTTCTCTTGGGGTTCCCTGGAACACTGCTTCCACCTGCAATGCAGAGTTACAGTGCTTCTGTGGACTCCTAGTGACATCTGCATAGCGTACGATACGTATGTCAAGTTTACACATGACAGAACGTTACTGTCCGTCCTGTTCGCATGTACATTGCCTGTGACACATTGCACATGTCTTACCTGGCATTTACCCACGTGTGCAGTCATATATGCCAGTGCTATGAATCAGTAGCAGTACATCCACACATACACACATTCAGTATGTTGTTCCCCATTGGCCCTATGTGTTGCTACTCACCATGGCAATCACACTACTAGGGTAGCATGTGCAAAGGTAACCTGTAAATCACCTCTATGGTCCAGTTGTGGTTTATGTGAGTCATGTGGCAATGTCACAGCTGCCACATGTATGCAGTCAACCATCACCCTTGGCCAGGAACGTACAACACATGTGTGGGATGCCACCACATAGCCAATCTGGGGACAAGCTCTCTGAACCCAGTAATGCCATACCCTGTCAGGTGGCATGTCATACTACAGTGACTACAATACAAGTCAGACATAGACACGCACTGACAGCATGCTGAACACACTGGGGCATACGTGGGGACTCAGAATAGCATCCTGCCTGAGCATCACACACCTCCACAGCTGGCACACAGGCATATGTTACATCAGAACAGAGCACATGCCACACATGGCACACACATCCCATGTGCCACACACTCACAGCCTGTAGGGCAACACAACACACCTGCTACAGATGTGTCAGGTACCTGTCTTGGGCACTGCAGTGGGGTCCCACTCAACAGGCTGTATATGGTGAAGGTCACAGTGATATGCCTCAGGGGCACTATGGTCCACCACAAAACACATGCATACAGGTCAGTCAGAGGCGTGGACACATATGACTCAGTCATTGACCATGCCACTATGGATGACCTGAGACATACCTCCCTGGACTACATGATAGGGAACATAGAAGGGATCTCTCAGCATGTGGCACGGGCCAGTATGAGCCTGATCTTGGTTGCCAACATACCCTCACCAGGCATGCTACCACTATATGTAGGAAGGGTGTTGTATGTCTACATTCTGCTCAGTCTCCAATGCCATTCATATGGTATCCGCTGGCTGTCAATGTGTGCTTACATGCTAGGGAAGCCACAATGATGTGCAAGGGGCAGCTTGCACGTGACACCCATGGCCCAATGTATATTGGCGAAGCTCCTTGATACACACATACTGCCTTATGCTGGACATGGATTACATAGCCACCTCCGTGGGTATCACACAGGTTAGGACACTAACAGTGCTGCTACACAACACCAGCAGTGTACACCACAAGATGCATGCACTGGACACTGTCCTCAGCACGGTGAACTGCAATGTCTGTGCAGTACCACAGTCCTGATTCATGGCTCACAGGTGCAAACCATCACTGCCAGGTTATGCCTCATACCATGCCTGTCGTCCCCTACACATGTAACACACATGTACAGGGGGGTGGTATCCCAAGGCACCACAGATACACACACCTCCAGGTTGTTGGCACAGCAAAAAGCATCAGGGCCTATTCATGTGCAGCTAACAGTGTGTTGGACTGCCGTCTGGTTCATAGCCTGGCACACACAACCCTCCCATACACAGGAAAACCACCTATCCTCAATAACAACACGGGCAATATGACAGTCTCAAGAACTGTCTTCATATGGCTGGACTGCATCCAGCCAAACATTGTGCGTGAGCATTACTGTAGCTACAACACACTAGTTGAAGGGTTCCCAGCATGTGGTCACTGAATTGCAGTGGAATGACATGTTACCACTCCCACAACAGGTGGGAACATGCAGCACCTGTACATGGACTACATGTAGTCTATATGGCCCAGACCAGATGTGTATCCCCTGCTGTAGGTATTTTACCATATACACCCACACTGTATAGACACATACTGCATGCGGCCCCTGCACAGTAAGACACAGTCATATTGTTATGCATTGCAAATATCATTTATCCACTCGAGGCATGTATCAGACATGGTAACTACTGCAGGTCACAGGTATTTATGTGTATGTGTCACACACATACATCATATGTGCAATGCTATTGCTGGTTTGGGCAATGGCATGCATTGTTATGCACAAAGACCCACACAGGGTCATAATGTGTGACACAACCACATGTGGCAGTTGTGGGTTACCAAAAGATACCTATCTGTACTCTGACAATGGTAATATACCCAGTAGCAGAGCACACTATTGGCATTACTGGCCAACTAGCCCTGTTTGGCTGTGCTGATAGTGTGGTGACATCCCCTGTGTTTACTGGGGGAATATGCAGCATCTGGTGTATTGTAGTATTTGTCAAAAGGATCTATTCTCTTACACTTGCATTTACACACACCCTACTACCCTCACACACACACTTGTCATTTGCAGGATTCATACCCCTACCTAACTAAGTCACGACATGCGAGAGAGACACATTAGCGAAGCGCACTATTCAGATTGCTAGATGGTTCCTTTTCTCTGGCTGTACTCATTGGGTGCAGACATCATCAGTGTTTTGAAAGGGTAATGTGCATCAGGTAGTGTGATCTCCTGATTGCCAAAACTGACATGTTTGTCATACAGAATTGCACACACACAAACCCCCCACATCCAAACACACACACACACACACATGCCATTTGCATGTTTTAAACTCCTACCTAACTATATTATGACACTTGAGAGAGACGCATTAGAAGAGCGCACTATTCGCATTACTGGGAGGTTTCCTTTCTCCTGCTGTACTTATAGGGTGCTGACTTCATCAGTGTTTAGAAAGGGGAATGTGCATCCTGTAGTGTGTTCTCCTAGTTGCCAAAAGGGATATTTCTTTCATACAGACTTGCATATACACTAACCCCCTCCACACACGCGGAGATTCAAACCCCTATCTAACTATGTTATGACACTCATGACAGACACATTAGCAGAGCGCGCTATTCGAATTACTGGGAGGTTTCTCTTCTCCTGCTGTATTTATAGGGTGCTGACATCATCCGTGCTGAGATAGGGGAATGTGCATCCTGTAGAGTGCTTTCACAGTTGCCAAAAGGGACATCTCCCTCCCACAGACTTGCACACACACTAACCCCCCTCCACACACACTGGGCAGTTGCAGGATTCAAATCCGTAGCTAACTATATTATGACACTCGAGACAGACGCATTAGGAGAGCACGCTATTCGCATTACTGGGAGGTTTCCCTTATCCTGCTCTACTTATAGGGTGCTGACATCATTAGTGTTTAGAAAGGGGAATGTGCATCCTGTAGTGTGTTCTCCTAGTTGCCAAAAGGGATATTTCTTTCATACAGACTTGCACACACACTAACCCCCTCTACACACACTGAACATTTGCAGGATTCAAATCCCTACCTAACTAGGTTATGACACTCGAAACTGACGCATTAGTGGAGCACGCTATTCACATTACTGGAAAGTTTCCCTTCTCCTGCTGTACTTATAGGGTGCTGACATCATCAGTGTTTAGAAAGGGGAATGTGTATCCTGTAGTGTGTTTTCCCAGTTGCCAAAAGGGACATTTCCCTCACACAGACTTTCACACACACAAACCCCACTCACCCACCTACACAGTGAGCATTTACAGGATTCAAACCCCTACCTAACTATATTATGACACTTGAAGGAAACGCATTAGCAGAGCGTACTATCCGAATTATTGGGCATTTGTTCCGCACCCGCAGTATTTATAGGGTGCTGACATCTTTATTTCTACAGAGGTATGTACATGTAGTACTACCTGTCAGGTGGGGGATAGCATATATATGCATTTGCAGCCACCTACGTCAGGGTCAGATATGCACATCGCACTGGCAGGTTATGTTCTATACCATGCTTTGTGACCACAGGACCTGTAACACACAACACGACCAGTCCAGAACACCACACCCACATCCAGTACACACACTTAGCTTCCCTGGGAACAGTGCCGGGATATGCATGTTTTCACATACACCATTCCAGTTGTTAAGATCAGGTACAGGCATATTGTGTGTGAGAACTACTCAGGCCTCTACCACTTTACCCTACAGCCACTACAATTTGTGGGTCCATGTGCTATGTCAGAACCACACACCACAGCCACATGGGGGAATACATATTGCACCTGTCCATCTGCAACATGGGTACTCACTGTTCCACACCAGAGGTAGACCACCATTGTTGATATCTGACCATACCCACCTTTCCCTGGACATCCATATCCCATCTCCACCCCCAGGCAAGGTTGTCACATCACACAAACTGTATTTACCACAAGCAGACTCTACACTTGTGAAGACTGGGGTGGATGACTTCAGAGGACCCATGCTGTGGGACTATACTGGCCACTCAGCATAATCCTTGACAATTGCATTCTATGAGCATATGTACGGTTTGCATTGATCATGCTATCCCACATATACCCATGACTGTTCCACAACAGGACACCTGTCAGTTGTACACCAGCCATATATGAGCCGTACAACAGACAGAGTGAGCTAATACATTGCAGAGCTGTAGCCCACAGAGGGAGGACATCTGTGAACAGTTCAGGCATGGCACTTCATTCACACATAATCATCACAACACAGTGTTGACAGTGGAATTGTCCAGAGAATGCAGATAGGGCTCCCCTCAGTCTGTTATTGATGGCCACTTACTGTTAGAGATCCTCAGCAACCCTCTTCCAGCACACACCGACAACATGGCTGTGGCTTAGCACATTCAAACCATGGGATCTCCACTGTGCCCCTGCTTGACAGAGGCACAGCTCACTAGCCCCACACGTTGCCTTATGTGACCTACTTTACAGTGGCCCAATAGCCTACTGTACTGGGGATGCAGATGCTAAGCACACTCTGGCTGAGCTGTCATTCCCTAGGGCAACAAGCCTAGTATTGACCTCTACACCCATATGTTCAATTGTCAGATGCACAATATTTGTTGTGCTGTTCTACTGTTTGCAGGTCTTTATTGCCATAGCATTCCCTGTTCCTATGACCAACTTACGTATCTGTGGAAGATGTTTGCATATGACGGCGATCCACTATATCACTTATGTCTCTGTAGTCATTTACTGTGTGCACTGGGCAGATTGCTGTGTTGTGGTTGGTTCCTGGAATGACACGTACAAATACCAGATATGTGTGGCCAACTGCTAAACGGAGATATGGCCTAAGTGTGTGAGCATGCCCAGTTCAGCCTTTCCATGGCATGTTGTCTGACATATGCCTCATTTATCAAAGTATGCCCAGTGTGAGCTTTCCATATATTGCACTCTGAAGTCCACCACATATTTGGGTGTGTGTGAAGTTCAACAATATCTCACGTTTATGGTTGTGTGTTGGTTGTCATGTTGTGTACTAACTGGCCAACTGCTTCATGTCTGCCACAACAGGGATTATACTGTGCCTGCAGGGATAGCATGGGATACTTTGCAGACAGTTGTCAACATACTTTCATAATGACCTAACACTGTAGTACCGTATAGTGTACTCGTTCAGTACTTTCACTGTGGTGGACAGTATCCTGGGCTTTAGTCCTATCACTGCTTGACATCTTCATAGTGAGCACAACAGACTGTGTAGGGGCCAGTTGTGCACATATGACCATGTTGCATTATGTTCAGATATGGACTACCTACACCAGGCTCGTCCAACATTGGTAGTGTATTCCACAACATGGGTGGACATTGGCAAACACTAGCGATGTTCCCTAGGCCATTTCTGATGCTAGTCACAGGGTGTGTTTGTCCTTTGACACACATTGTAACTGTAGTTTGCCATGACATATGTCATGGTTAGTATACTGTGCCTCCGTCTACCTCTGACATAACAGTGATACCCAGGGTTAGCCTAGCATCTCCCATCCACTCATCAGGATTCCTCTTGAGGGGTGTCAATAGGTGACTCTCTGGCTGACCTGTACCGAGAGTTTACTGAAGAGTGGGGGTGCCTTCTGTGTTATGGATCATTCTGTACAGCTTGTCCAATGTATGTCGGTGCTGGGGTTCAGGTCTCTTATGTGCATTGCTCACTGCCATTCAGATTGTACAAGGTGCAGCATGTTCATTGATTCCAGGTTGGACATGGCTTCATACATCAGGCACAGCTTGCCTGTAGCTGGTCAGTATGGCAGTGTGTGGGGCTGCAGTTTGTTTACTCAGGCAATACATGGCATCTGTTCATGCTGTTTGCTACTCCTGGTGGGGTACTTTTGTGGACTTTACAGTTGATGGCGGTGTCTGCTGAGGTATATCCCACAGGGGCTATTGTAGTCAATTGTGACGATGATGAAGGATGACTGCAGAGCCAAAGTGACCTCCTCTTATCTACATCTGACAACCTTCATGATTGGGTGGGTATATAGTATGTTTCTGCGAACAATACAGCCACATGTTTGTTCAGTGCAGGATATCTATCACCTTTTGTCCCCAGGTCTCTCATTACATGTTAGGTACGTAATGGGTTAACATCTGTGTGGTAATTTGTGGGCACTTACTGTATATCCACGGTGGTTGTCTATACACAGTTCTGCAATTAGCTTGCTGACATGGCTATGGCTCCAGTTGTCTGTTTGTAGGTGGCCCTTTTGTGGGTTGCTTGTGTCAGCTGGGGGTCGGATATGGTGGGCTGTTTATACTCCACTGCATACATGTTCAGTCACGGTCCTTCCATGTTGGCCTATACCTATGGGATATATATACAGAACGGGGGGGGGGCAGGACCAGGCCTTGTGGGATGCCACTCATATCTGCTTTGTAGTCTGACATGGATGCAGCATGTCTGACCATGTCAGTTCTGTCCTTGGTCTGGTTTGCAACCCCTCTACTGACATAGGGGTATATATTTAAGCTGGTGAACATATCCATACTGAACTCGTAGGGTATTGTCTAGAAGCATATGCACAGTCCAGCTACGCTGTGTGGACCACATTGCCCTCACCAATGACCTTAATGACTGATTCAAATGGGTCAAACATGTTTAGGGACAGGATATGCAGTTATGACAGCCACACTGTGTAGGGTCCAGTATCAGTAGGTCCACAATAGCTTTATGTCTGCGGTACATACTGATCCTTTCCATAGCTGTGCAGACCAAGCTTATCAGGATCCTGGGGTGGTAGTTTGCAGTATCCATTCAGGCAACACCTTTGTTGTGAAGGACCACTGTTGCTGTACACTGCTCTTTGGGTACATATCCTGTGGTAGGGCTGACATTGGGCAGTAGTGTGATTTGGCATTCCATTATTCTTGGAGTCCATGTTGGCCTCAGCCCTGGACACCATCACATACCTTTGCTGCTGTGTGTTTTGCTTTGCAGATGATGGCTGTTACCTCAGCATCTGCAATGTCAGGGGACCAGCAGTCTGCTGGGATAGATAGTTTGCATTCTGGGGGTTTGCACTGCACCTGTCAGGTTGTATGTTAGCAATATGTGTGTGTGTTTGGTATGTTGTTTGTAATATCTGTGTGATTTGGAGCATATCTGTGGATGCCCAACATTGTTCCTACCATCAGTTAAGTAAACCTTGTGATTATCCTTAGTGTCCTGTACAATTTGTATCTTCATAGGTTCATGGGCTCATACTAGGCTATCCACCCTAGGGCATTAGTAAGCCTAGCCAGAGTGTGTATGTCTTTCGCCGCCCCTTGCTATGTGACTATTATGGTCATTTATGAATTTCTTTACTGTGCCTCTGTCTGGTCATGACACAGTGAAGACCCCCAGTATACATGTACGATCATCCATCCACTTGGCAATATTCCTGTTGAGGGGTGTCAGTGAGGGGCTCTGCCTAACATGGATTGGGATCCTGTTTCTGGGTGTGGGGAGCCTCTGGGTTATGTATCTGTCCCTCCAGCACATCCTATTTCATTATGTGTTGAGGCTGACATCTGTCACTCTCACAGCTCCAATGGCTTTGATTTCCTGTGGTGGAGCATGTCCATTACTCCTGTGTTGGACATGGCCTTGTACAACAGACATAGAATGCCTCTGTGTAGGCAGTCTGTGACTGCATTCAGCTGGGGTGTCTACACCCAGGCAGCATATGACATATATTTCACACCCTCTATCCTCTTGGTGGGGTAACTATGAGGTATTCCGAACCACTGCAGGTGTCACGTACGGTACATCCCATATGAGTCATTGTACTAGATTATGGGTCTGATAAGGGAACAGTACAGTGGCACAGTGACCTCTGTTGATGTAGATGTGAATCCTTTCATGATACGGTGTCCAGTATCGACAATCTTCCTAGCCACATTGGCATTGTGAGTGTCACATGACAGAGTACTGTCGACTTGTGTCCCTAGGTCCCTGATTACTCCTTGCATACATAATGGTTTGCAACCTATGTGGTAATTTGTGTGTACCTTGTCTGGTATTTGGTGGGACATTCATACTGTCCAGTGTCTTCAGGATGTCTGGGTGGAGTTCATGTGTGTGACAGTGTGGTCATTCGCATGCTACAGACTGGATAGCAGTTTTGACTACACTTAGGTGCATATGGGTGGTCTCCGCTGCTTTGTGCATTGTCAGTTACCTGGCCATATGGGTGTCTGTGCTGTATATGGATACTCCCCCTCCTTTGATGTTTTGGTCCAGGTGTTGGGGCCATAACGCATGATATGTGGTATAACCTGGTAGTGCTGGTGTGCTATCACTAGGCTTGCAGCAGGCTTCCGTCACTGCACAGACATCGATGTTCTCCATACTGGGAAGTGCCTCAGGGGCATGCATATTGCAATTTACATATCTGGCATTGGTCAGCATTACCCTTATGTTTCTTACCACTTATGTTTTCTAGGGTGGTGGGTAGACTTTTTGGCCTTGCCTACATACGGCTCTATGGAGGTGGCAAAGGCCTTATCCAGTATCCAGACGCACAGGGGTAACAGGTGCAAGCCATCCCTGGAACAGCAGCATGGCTTGTCATGCTTGACATCTCAAGCAGACAGACATTAGACCCTCTTGGACTGACAGCTGTAACTGTGCCACCTGTTAAACATGATCATTCTGTGTTTGTACTGTAGCATCATTCTTGGTGAGGGTTGGATGCTGCACACGGCCAGTGTCATACCGGCCTGGGGTACATACTCAGAGAGCTCATCCATGTCTTCTTTCATGTAGCCCAGGGAGGTACATCTCAGGTCATTCACACCAGCATGGACATTGAGTGCATCATATTTCTGCTTGCTTTGGGGTGACCTGCGTACTTGTGTTATGTGGCATATTGTGTCAGCCTACATGCGGCTTACTGTACCCTTTCCCTTGTTCAGTCTGGTGAGTGGGACAGCAGTGTGTCTGCCTATACAGACACCTATTACAACTGTATCAGGCATGTTGTTTCTCCTTCTGGCCTGTGACTGTTTGGCACACCAGCTTTGTGTACTATGTGTTGCATGTGCTATGTTTGGAGGTTGTGGTTGCTTGTGATCTGCTTTGGAGGCTTCTGTTGGTGTGGTGTGTTTGTAATTAGGGCCTCTGTGAATGTTTTTGTGTGTTTATGTGTTTGGTTTACAGTTGTGGTAGGTCTATGTGGGACTGGGTTTGTGGTGTATGTGGTTACCTTCTCCTCCTGACTAGTTTTGACAGTACTGGGTTGGGGGAGCTCAGCCTCTGGTTTGGATACATGGTTGCATCTATCACATATATTTGTATTTATTGGGGGGAGTTGTGGTTGTCTGTGTACTTGGGACAGGTGTCACATTGCCTCTGGATTCACAGATTCTACTTGTTGTGGCTGGCCTTAGTGGATTGTATGTGTGGACATATGTTATTGCCATACTACTGATCAGTGATTACTTCCCTTTTTATGTTTGCTCTATCATGTGGTAGCTTCCTCATTCTCTTGCATGGTTTGGTAATGGCTAGAGTCCAGCATGCCAGATGCCTGCGTGTATGGCATTGTGTCTTGTTGTTATTTGTGATTGCATACTCCAAGCATTCCTGGCTGTGTTCATGGAATTCCTATATAACATGTTCTGCGGTGTGTCCCATATTCTGCACTTGCACAGGCCTTTCGTGGATTCCACATCGGTCTGAAGGGGTGCAACCTATGCTTTACACATGTTTTTCACTGTGGTATTCTGGCCATGGACTGGGGTCGGGATGTGTATATCCGGTGTGATTACTCTATGGTCTGGTCTTACCAGTGAAGGATACACTTCTCATCTTGCCATCCAGTACACATGTTGCTGATTATCACATCCAGTATGCTTACCCCTCTTGTGGGAGTGGTACATTGTTCCTGGGCATTTTGGTTTATGGATTCTGGGAACTTTTCTCCAACTGTGTTGGTGCCTCAGGTGGTGCTGCAGGGCTGCCTCTGTCGGATGTGCATATTACACTTCCCTGTACATGTTTGTGAGCAGGTCATGTCATTTTAGGCATCCATGTTATTATTTGAGTGAGTCAGAGGGGGTATCATTCCCAGGGTTCCTACTGAGCCAGTGTATGTGCTATGCGTTGCCTCTTTGCTAAGGCCAGGGCATACTGGGCACGCCTTCTTCTGCCTACTGGGGCAGGCTCAGGTTGTTCCTCCTCCGAGTCACGCTCTGCCTGTGATGGCCTTGGCAATGATGGGGGGCTGTTTGGCCCAGCCCTATGCTGGTCCTGCTGCAGCTGTTTCGCAAGATCATATTATGTAGCATAGCACATACCATGACAATTTGGGTACATGTAGTTGGTGTGTACTGCAAGGCTCCACCAGATGTGTTCAGACACCGGAACCATGACTTGAGCAGCCCAAACACACGCTCTATTACATTACGTGTTTGTGCATGTGCCTCATTATGGTGTTCCTGTTCAGGTGTGTGTGCATTTCTGATGGGTGTCATCAGCCACGGCTCCAGTGCATAACCTGCATCCCCCACTAGGTGTCCGTGTGGGATGTCCTCATTGGCAAATGTCTGGTACAGCTGTGTCAAATGCCAGATGTGGGAATCATGGTAGCTCCCAGGGCAGCCAGCACACACATTCATTATTATGCCCTGGGCATCACACATGACCTGGCAGTTGATGGAAGGGAAGCCCTTGCAGTTAATGTAGGCCCTACCCTGCTCACCGGCTGGTGCTTTGATGCGTATGTGCATGCAGTCTATTGCACCCACTACCTCAGGGCATTCCGCTATTTGCTGGAAGAGACGCATATTGCTGGCCAATACCTCACGGGCATTGGGGAAATATACATGATCACCGACATGTGCTGGCATGGCATCCAGGAACTGGTGCAGTACCCTGGAGGCTGATGCCTGTGATATCCCCATCATAGCGCCAGTTGGTCTCTGGAAGGTACCTGTTGCTAGTATTCTTAGGCCAACACATACCTTGGTTTCCACTGGGATGGGTTCCCCTCTGTTGGTTCTGTGTGTGAGGCGTGGCCTGCACAGCTCAACTATTTGCTGCAGGTGCTCTCTGTCCACTCTATAGCACTCTACTATCTCCAGCTCATGTAACCCGTGGTAGGTGACCCTGGGCCTGTACACTCTTCTCCGTCTCCTCAGTGTGGGTTGTCTGGCACCATCTGCATTGTCACCACCCTCAGCAAGTCGCCTATGTCTCATTATGACAGCTATGGCAGCCCCTAACATTTCTGCTCTGAGTGAAGCTTTTTCAGTTTTCACTTCTATTAGCTTACTCCTGTCTTGCAGTGTCTCTTAAGAGAAACATCCTGCTCTACTGTTTGCAGAGTTTTACGTGCTGGGCTGGGCTACTATTCTGCCTGTGTAATTGCCTGCTTCTAATTGTTTTCACCTGCTAGCTTCAGCAGTATTCCCTGCTAGCTTCCTACTAATTCTGTTGCTTCCTTTTTCCTTTCTGTTTCCTCAGGGGGGAGCAACGTGCATACCAACAGAAACACGTTCACATTGGCTTACATGCGCGTACACGTGCTTACATGGTTCAGAATCTACTTATTCGGGTTAAAACGCACGCACACCCACACAAACTGTGTTACAAGTCTGCCAACAGCCTCCTACATGCTCAGCCTGCCCTACATGCGTGCACACTGCCCTACTTGCGCTTCATGGTGTGCACATGTGCGCATGCACGCCCAGCAAGAAACTTTAGTGTAAGTAACAGTGTACACCTTCCATTTCTTAACTTTCCCACACTTATCTTGTGGCACTCCTCTTTCCCTGATCTGTGTCTGTCATCTGTCATGTTACACTGACCTCCAATGAACTTCATTTCTCTCTACCATTCCCCCCTGTGATGTCACCTATCTCCTACTCTATTCCTCCCCCTTATGTATCTTTTACACTACTCAGACTGTGCTCATTTGCTATGTGACTGTGAAATTCAGTATCCTAATCCTCATTTACATGAGATTGCCTACTAATGCTTAGTTACATGTCTTACACTCAGCTTCCCCCCTTAGCAACCACTACACGGTGGCCATGTTGTTTTTGGTCTGCTGGTCCCTGCATTGTCATTCCATGTATTGCATAAAACCCACATTTGTGGGTTTATAACCTTAATTTTTATGTTTTGTACAACGCAACAAGTTTGCGCGGGGCTGCGCTGGGTTTAAACATCGCCGAAAAAAAAATTATATTTTTATTAATTTTGCATCGGGTTACCTTGCCAATGGCCATATATTTGGCCATTGGCATGCTGCCTGACACATATGCACCCTTTATTTGGAGCTGACATAGCTCAGTTGTGAAATTTGCAGAAACGTACTTAGTTGTCAACTGAGTACATTTCTGCAGCTAAAACGTCTCTTACATGGGCTGGTTTCTGCTTCGTGGATCGCTAATATACCTCATTTGCATACATTTCGGCTGCAAGTGAGGTATTTAGCATGTCCACGCCCAGTCCGTGTAAGAGACGTTTTAGCTGGTCTCTTACACAGAGTTTAGGGCTGTTCCTGGATCGCGAGGCTTGCATGGAGTGTTGCACGTGTCTTACACTCCGTGCAAGCCTTCGTGAATCCTGCCCAATGTCTATTGACTGGACCACCCCAGCCAGTCTATTTTATATATGTGTTGTCGTATTCCAGTTTGAAATGCCAACTTCAGATGGGATGTCATCAAGAAAGGAAAAAGTATAGTCTTCCTTTTAATCAATGCAGTTTTTATTCCTGAACTGCAACTTGTTTGACAAACAGCAAATCTACACATACGGGTAAAATGAATTTGTGTAGTAGAAAAAATATCTTCTGTGCTCACCGATTTGTATAAAATGGTTGGCATAAAAGCAGTTAATTTCATTAAGCAAAAACACTTAAGTGGAGGGATTTTCTTAAATCAGAGAAAAGTGAAACAGATTATCTATGGAAGTACTGAGTATCTGAACAATGCTAATTGTATTGTCCTACAATGATGCATATCAATGTGACTTGAAGAAATGATCAGACTGTAAAGCCATCTTTTTTGGGGCTGGAGATTGGCTTAGCAGAAGTAGTACCATAGGAACATTTCCATATCAATTTTTCAGTCTGCAGAGACATGTAAGAAGCAGCAGCATTGAATATAGTACCGATGTCAACATAGGTAGCGAGCTGGAGAATTATTTAGAAGGTGCCATGTGTGTCGCACTAGTACTACAGGGCCAGTAATACATCCTCGAGAGCTCAGTCACTGTCTGTGGTATCCTAAACAAGTCAGTCCAATCCTTGTTAATAAAGCCACCAATAAGAACTGCATATTTTATTATTTTGAGTACAGAAGGAGCAATAGAGAGTTGTTGAGATGAACAAGTTGATTTTACAGCTCCATGTACAAGTGCTCATAATAATTAGAATGAAATAATGCATAAGTTATATAAAGTGAGAGCTTGATTTGGAAACTCTACCAGAGGATAAAGACCACACAAAATGATCCTCAGCGACACAAGTCACATGATTACTGCAAAGACTACCAACACTTGAATGGCTGACTGGATTTCATCTTGAACTTTGCCAGGACTTCCTGTGGCAGTAGAATCAATAGAAAATATGTTCATAGCAATCTCCACTTCTGATTATCTGAATAAATTTGAAAGTTGCTCTCTCAAATGGATGGCTGTGAAGTCAGCAATGTTGTACTATACTTGTTTTGGAAAATGTGGTTGTTGAAAACCATAGAAGTAAAGAATACTATTTAGACTTTGCAATGACAGCAATACCATCAACGCATTGCATTTCTACTTTGTTTCGGTAGTGATGGCAAAAGGTGCATTGACATACTGGAGGTTTTACTAAGTAATTTGTATTAAATCAGAAATAATATAAAAATGAGTATAATGAATGAAGGAAGAACAGGCAATTGTATATAATCAGGACTTTGGATGTGATATTCAGAATGTACGTGTCTCTTGTATTTAAGTATTTATTCATTTACTTATATTTGAAAAAAAAATGGGTAGGTGGGTTATTCCTTGGACTGTTTTGAGACACAACCCAGGTACACTGATACGAAGATGTAAAGAATGAGAGACAAGATGTGCATAACACATACAGCAGGTCATACATCCTCAGCATATACTTAGCAATATATTCATAACCAAAATAATGAGTCAAGCAAAACAGATGCCCTTATCTGCTATTTCCCAATGTACTGATTAATGTGGTATGATTACGTCCCTCAGCATGTCAGTGACTGAATCCTTCACAAAGAGTTAAGGGACAGTGCAACATCCTATGAAGCAAAATTCCAAGTGGTGTTAAGAAAAGCTGCCTCTTAGTAAACATCTACCACAAGTATTTGGTAGAGCTTGCCAAATCTTTGTCTTGTTGTAAGACCTTAAACCTTCAAACCTTCTTTTTACAACAGACCCATTTAATTCAACAAATTTATGCTGTAGCTATATCATTCCAGTGATTCATTTTGCAGGATTACTTATCTATGAGGGACAAAATGTTTTTCATTAAGCATTCAATTACATTGGTATAAGGAAGTGATTCTGGTTCAATATACACTACTGAACAACCTCCGCTGTACTATCCTTTGGGTAACCTCCCTTCATCAGTATCTTTTGTGTTCTTGCCTACCATGTTTCACCATGCTCGCTGAAAGGCAAGGAACACTAATTATTTGTTGAATTCAACCCATTGTAGATACTTGTAATCTGTAACTTTGGAGCTGCCTTTTGATTATTGTGTTCCATGACTTTTTGCCCTTAAGTACATTTAAGTGATCAAAACTGATGCTTAACCACACACAGTGTCCTAAATTTTCATATACAATGTTATAACTATCCCATGCATAAAATGATCAGACTTTCAGAGTCACAGTCACTCCATGTTAACAGATGGTCTTCATCACAGACAACTTTATTTTTATTTCCTTTCACCTATTTGTGTAGTAAACCTTCATTTCTAAGATACACTGTGCACTTGTCTGTGATATGGCTGCATAGTAATTATTTAATTAGAAGTGTGTTTCCTTTAAAAAGCCCATTCATTTATTAGTGTGACATTATCAACACTACCATATACTAGTTAGCATGCAAAGAATTATGTGCTCACCATATTACATATTCAATTGCTAATGTTTCAATTTGTAGATATTTATATATTTACACAAAATCTGTTCTTCAAAAATGGGGAGAAACTTAACTTAAAGTTATCTTACTTCAGACACATAAATTCAAACATACTCAAAGAGACAAATAGCTGAAAATGAAATAAACATAAATGGCAAGGTTTAGACAAAGAAAGGTAAGGCTGACAAATGAGTAGTAGTATAAAATGTGAATCAATATATATGTATGTATATATATATCTATCTATCTATATATATCTATCTATCTATATATATATATATATATATATATATATATATATATATATATATATATATGTGTGTATAAGGTCCATATTATATTATCACACACTTGCAAAAGTGAATGATAATTAATTGACCCTATGCAAGCAAAAGCTTGCAATGTCGAAACCTCAGAACAACGATGTTTTCCAAGGAAAAAAAAATCGCTGTTCCAAAATAAAAAAAAAAAACTTTAAAACATTACATAATGTGGGGGCTTTGCCCCCCCACATCCCCTGACATAGGGGGCTGTGCCCCCACACTCTCCCTTCTTAAATATACCAACTCAGAGATTGCACTACAGTGCCAAAAATGGCAAAGTAATGAAAGTGGCAAAGTGAATTCGTTCCCAGGGAAAGAATTCACTGAAAAGTCGCTTCACTATTTTGCCTTTTTGCTCTTCTCGGTTGATCAAGCCGCATTCAACAAACTGAGTCTGCAATCTCATAATAGGGAACCAAATATATATATATATATATATATATATATATATATATATATAAATATATAAATGCGTGTGCCTTCCTTGAAGGTTGGGCATCAGGCTGGCACCTCGGCACCGTACAAATCTACTGCCAGTCATTAGAGGACCAGAGTTTCACTGTGGTGACCCCTAACTGGGAAAAGCCGAAAGAAGAACAATATATATATATATATATATATATATATATATATATATATATATATATATATATATATTTATCTTTCAGCTTTTCCCAGTTAGGGGTCAGCACAGCAGAACTCCGGTCCACTAATGATTGGCAGTTGATTTTTACGTACCAGCTTGCCAGGCCTAATGCACAACCTTCAACAAAGGTACGCCCATTCACACATGTCTTCATGCAGAAGACACTCTAGCTGAGAATCGAGCCGGACGGTGTCTTACTGTGAGGCGACAACGCTACCGCAGCACCACCACCACGGTTATATATATATATATATATATATATATATATATATATATATATATATATATATATATATATATTTATTTATGTTTCCATAAAGTCAAGCACTTAAAATCCCAAAACTCCAAAACCGCGAAACATAAAATCGCAAACATAAGCACACCATACACCACACAACACATACCCCATCCGAACCACACTCCAACAAATAAACAAACAAAACACACACAAATACAGAAACACAAATCAGCAAATTTACACTACATATAAGAAGGGGGCAAGCCCCCATGCAACCCCCATGGCGAGGTTGCATCCCCATAACCCCCTTCTTTTATATACTAACTCTGAGATCGCACAAACAGAAAAAGATAGCAAACTCACACCCAGACATTCTACAGTCCCTCACACACACACACACACACACACACACACACACACACACACACACACACACACACATACAAGCACTACCAAATCCAGCACTTAAACACTCATACTTTTACCCGCCTACCCTAACCCACATGTACAACTTACAAACAGACTGACATACACTCATACTTCTACCCAAAACCCTTACAAAACACTCATTTACCTTAAGTTCCACCTAAATCCACACACTACATCAGACACCATCCACACAACACACTACACGTCACGTAAAGTAAAGCCATGACCGAGAATTCAACTTGGTTGGATTTGTGACTATGCACTTTCGCTGTTTTGAAGATTCGACTTTATGGTCTCGAGATTCAACCTTTCAGTATTTCGAGATTATAAAGTGAATATCTATATATATATATATATATATATATATATATCTACATATATATATATAGATATATATATATATATATATATATATATATATATATATATATATATTTATATATATATATATATATATATATATATACATACACACACACACACACACACAAATATATATATATATATATATATATATATATATATATATATATATATATATATATATATATATATATATATATATATACTATGTACCTATATGTAGTGTGAGTATAAAGCTATACATTAAACAAGTGCTTATTAAAGAATTTATTTAATCCACTGTGTACAGGGCCTTGTTGTGCCACCTTGCTTGCATGTTTCAAGGCTACAGTGCTTGAAAACTAGCATTCTATAAAGCCAGTGCTACAGAGTGAAATGACAAGCTTCAAAAATGGACAATGTAGCAGTCATAAAACAACACATAGTTAGAATGCAGCTCTCAGACATACATCTGCATAGTTGTTTTATACCATCATTTGGAAAAAAAATTCTACATAAGCTTGGAAGTAACAGATAAGGTTACAACAACCAAGTAAAATTCTTAAATCTCCTAGATTGCCAAAAATCCATATGAAAAAGCCAACAGTGTGGCTCTCACTGTTTGTTACTCTTTAATAGTACAGAATCCAGAAACATAATTATTCCACGAAGTAATAAAATCCTAAAATACAGGTCCAAGTTAAAGCGTATAGCAGTACAGCAAACAGCCTGACAATAACTGCTATGGGACAAGATGAGTGTTTAGATTCTGGACAAATGCAGAATTATTGAAACAAGCTGTGATTGCAGCTGGAATACAAAACACTGTAACATAGCAACTGTGAAACACAAAGCAAGAATAATTAGTACACAATGCAAGATTATGGAATAGCACAGAATAATAATCATGAAAGTTAGTGGAGTGTACAGCTGAACCAGGCTTCACTATTATATTTGACCCTTGCTTTGTCAACTCATTGTAATCCTTTTCTGAGCTAACCACTGTCTCTTTTTATCTCTTTTGAATTCATGATTTTTTTTTCTACTTATTTTACCTTTGCTTCCATCTCTGTCCATCTCTGTCTGTCTATTCATCACTTTTAATTTAAACAAATTAAGCTTAGCTCTCTCACAACGTCACTATTTCTTTGCTTACTCTATATTATATAATATCATACTTGTGAAAATGACAGCCTTTACAAGTGTGTTAAATGACACTGTCATACCTCTTAACTTCATAACACAGAAAATCTAGACAAATGCCAAAAATAGTGGGGGAAGAGAGCAAAGGCCCAAAAATATGGATACCATATATCATTCTTATAAATTAAGGAAGTTGCTAGAATAAAAGGCTTTGTGTTACTATGCATTTTCTGAAAGATATGAAGTCATACCTCTGAGCCTCTTAGAGCAAGAAATCTGGACAAAGCCATAAACAAAAGTGGGACAAAGGCCCCAAAACAATATTTAAATATTGCTCTTACAAACTTAGAAAGTTGATATAATAAAAGGTTTTGCATTAGCATTCATTTGCTGAAGGGTTTGAAGCCTGCATCTCAATTGTTTGTCATTATTTTCTAACTTTAATCTTTAATGATTTGCCTCTAATTTGCCAGAAAACCACAATTTTATGAAAAACAGACCAGAAATATGAGGCAAAAATCTGGACATTTTGTGAACATCTGTACAGCTGAGAGATATGTATGAAGTCTGAAACTCAAATGTCTGCTATTAAGTGAATTCAAGCTTCAGTGATTTTCCAGAAAACCACAAATTTTATGATGAACATATCAAAAATCTGAGACAAAAATCTGGATGTTCTGCAAAAATCTGGACAATTGAGAGGTATGTACATTGTACTTGTAAAATTATAATCCATATCAAATTTTATATTTGCTAGATTTTGCTGTTTTGCTTTCATATAATATGTTGGAGCTTTTCTCTCTTGGCCTCTGCTGGAAACAAATTATTGCACAGTCAGACTTTCCCTGTAAAACAAATGTCAATAAATAAGTAAATAAATGCAAAGATTAAATTAAATTAAATTAGATTAAATGAAATAAATGATAGAAGTCACTTGCTGAGCCACACCACAAATGTCATTGCTAAAACAATCTAAGAAGAACCTAAGGAAATAAAATAAGTAGAATGGACTGAATATTGTGAGTAATTATGTTTTAGTCACCTTTACCTCTATAACATGCTTTACAATGTTCAGTGAAGGAAAGTTTCCCGTAAAAGGTGAGCAGTACTAAGAACCAAGTCAAAACTACATTGAAAGAATGGGAGATACACACAATACCTGTCAACAAGTTAGTGTAACCAGAAAGGGGACATTCAGATGTGGAAGATGTCTCCAGTCTTCTCTTATATTTGAGAGGACTGTTGTTAATGTAAAATGTTATGGCTATGTTAAATCAGATATTTATGTGAGTTGTATTTCCAAAGGAGTTATATACATTGACATATGTCAGACGTCATAAATTGTATACAGGGAAAATTGAGAGATCATTCAAAGAGAGGATTTATGAACATGTATGCTTCCATAATAAAATTAAATCAAACAAATGCTCTTTGGAAAAACGTTCAGCAAAATGGGGGCATTCATTAAAGTTTTTTGGTTTAGATATTGTGGGACCAGATTTAAGGGGTGGATCATGGAAGTTCAGGTTAGAAGTCAAAGAATTATTTTGGTAGATCAAATTAACTGCACTATCAGATCTGAAATTGCACTGCAAAATATTATCATGGTTCAAAGATTATCTCTCAAACTGTCAATAAGCTGTAAAATGGGAAAATACCCTTTCCCCCTTCCCCCTTTAGATGTAGGCGTCCCTCAAGGTTATATACCTGGACCCCTTCTCTTCTCTATATTCACTAACAACATATACAAAGCTACCCTCCATGTCAATCTGATCCAATATGCTGATGATTCTACCCTAATATATGCTGCCCCAACACTCCAACAGTTACAACAAATTACCTAAGAATCATTTTCAGTATTAGAAAAATGGCTTTCTAACTCACAACTAATACTTAACCCTAATAAAACTCAGGTAATATTGTTCCATCCCTCTAAGGCTGCTGAATCAATTCCATCTTTTAAAATTGCATTCTTTGACAATACCCCCTCATACCTGTTACCTATACTAAACTTCTAGGAGTTATCATTGACCACAATATGAAATTCAACAAGCATATAGCACAAACTATTACAAAGGTTCACAAAAAGCTAGGTAGCCTATATAGATGAAGAAATTACATAACTTCTGAGAGTAAAGTCACCATTGCAAGAACCCACCTTCTCTTTACTTTATTGTATGTCTCCTCTATTCTAACCAATCTAAATAAAGGAGACTTAAATAAAATAACTATCTGTTATAACAAAATAACTAAATTTGCTACTGATTCACCATTTAGATCCCATCACTGCCAATACCTTAAAAAGCTATCCTGGCTAGAATTACCTAACCTGATTACCTTCTACCAATTAACCATAGCCCACCAAATCGTCTATCAGCCTCTGAAAATCCCAGCCCTACAAGGACTATTTCACCTCTATGCTAACAGTCGACCACTAAGAAGTATTAAGAAAGCACTAACTGAAATAACTAAAAACAAATATAACTCTGGGGACTCTCTCTAGTCTACTAATGTAGTTAAAGCCTGAAATGCACTCCCTCCTGTCATCTGGTCACTACACAACACACGTGACTTTAAGCGCCTTCTTAAATCTCGTTTAAATAACTCATGGTCTTGTACATGTACTTGCCCTGAGTAATATCTATAAAGCCTCCTACTCAGACTTTCTCTTCTCCTGTATAACCTCTTTTGCTCTACTTGTATTTTTCTTTTTCTTTTCATCCATTGAGCTGCTTTTTCTTACTGCTTATTACATTTTTTCTTTAAAATTCTTTAAATTTCTAGTCTCCCACCAGGACACAAGTGCTCCTCAGCAATTACATTCTGCTTGCCAAGCACACTCAAACAAATCTGCAGTCTGCGGCTACCAGTCCACCCATGCACTATAAGAAGGAATCAGTACTGCAAACTAAACAAGGATATACATTTTGAGCCTCAAGAGCAGGAGCACACTCAAGCAAATCTGCAGTCTGCGGCTACCACTCCACCCATACAGTATAAGAAGGAATCAGTACTGCAAACTAAACAAGGATATACATGTTGAGCCTCAAGAGCAGGGGTCAGTCCACCCAGGCATTCTACTTGTATGTTTTATGAGAGTGAAGCTATTACATTAGCAATATTTCTTAGTAGTTCTCAGCTTGCTAATAAAACTTACTGTTGTAGCCTTGTGCCCCCCCCGATAGTACAGTAATCCTAACTGTCCAATAGACAGTATACATTTAATTCACATCCCTGTGACTAAATTAACTATCAAGCAGCCCTCTCGGGCTTTCTGCCTTAGTTTGTATCACTTGGAGGCCCACCTGTTTATTTGCATCTCTATACATTCCCCTTCGTTGCTAATGTATCTCCCTACTCTAATCTGTAAACAAACTGGTTACTAATCAGCAAGTCAATGTGAAGACACACTCACAACCTTAATAAACTTTGCTGTCTCTTCTCTCCTTCACTTTACAGGCAGTTTGAATTATTACTTACCCCCTCTGAGGCCTTCACTGATTTCCACTGATTGCCTCTCTGGTTTCTTTGCATTCCACCTGGTTTACACTGCTTGTGCTATCTCCCTCCCCCAATACAATGTCTATATTAGAATCCTGCTGAGCATGGAGCGATCTTTAAATTTCTAGTCTCCCACCAGGACACAAGTGCTCCTCAGCAATTACATTCTGCTTGCCGGTAAGCCATTAGACCTCAGGAATTTGTTTTAAAAGTGTTCAGATTTGTAAAGTAATACTTACTTTTTCTTTTGTCTTGGTTGGCTCTGCCCCGCTGCATTCACCCTCACTAACGCTCTGGCTCTCTCTGCTCCCCTGCCCCGCCACTATTCCCTCCCACCCCCACTACCTCTACATTTATAGTACTCACAGCCACACCCACAGCTCACCCTCACATCACCTCCACCAATCACAGCTCCTCAAGTCATATCACATTATACCACACCAACTTGCTCCACACAAAATACTCCCAATCACTCTCATTCCCAGGAGGGATTATTTACATCACCCACACTACTTCCACATCCACATATAGTGCAACCCTATAATTCATATTCAGACCCCCCATCTACAAACAACTTAAACTTTATAACCATGACTATCATGCAACTAAGTCTAGTCTGTTTTCTCATAATTCTTTACAACACCACAAGTTATCACTCTATATCCCTAAACTTAGTAGCACAACACTGCATTATGCCCTCTCGTATACAGACACCACACATTATAATAATATCGGCCCACAGTTATTCAAGAACTACATAATGGACCAATTCAGGACTAAACACATATGCTCTCATTCCTACTCCAAATAAACACAATACTTTCTCACACTCCTCATCAAACTCCAACATCTGTATAACCATTTTAACTCCAGGCTCACCATAAGTGGGGATATCCACCTCAAACCAGGCCCAAATCCATCCTGTCCAACTCAAACTGCTCCAATACAAATGTCAGAACATAACATCCCCACTGTCTTCATCCCTGGGCTAATCAACAACAGCAGCAAAACCAACCATCTTTTAATGCTAAATATTAATATTAGAAGTATCAAAAATAAAATACCTGAACTCCAGGCCACAATAGCACACTACTCCCCAGACATAGTTGCTTTAACAGAAACCTGGCTAAATAAAAGCATAGCTAACTCAGAAGTTCTCCCTACCGGCTACAATATCATTAGACAAGACAGACCGCTTCGTAAAGGGGGTGGAACTGTCTTACTGTACAAGTCAAACTTAACTGTCCATCAGTTACCAAACTCCTACCCCTCCCCCAATAATTGGGACATACTTATCTCACAACTTCAACTTCACCCTAAAAAGGTCATCACCACAATTGTGATCTATATTCCACCTGGTAATACACCTGCTAGCCTTGAAGACTTCTTATCCTAGTGTTCTTCCACATACTCACAAGAAACCCTTATTCTGGGGGACTTCAACCTAGATTGGTTCATCTGTATATCAGAACCACAAAGTAATCTAATAAATCTCCATGGCTACCAGCAGCTAGTCCAAATTCTAACTAGATGTGATAAAAAATCTAAAAGGGAATCCATCCTTGACTGGGTTCTAACTAACAACCCCACATTGTACCCTCACACAGGCAGTCTCCCAGACACCTTAAGTGACCAGAACATAATATACTTTATACATAGTAGAACGAGC
Source organism: Protopterus annectens (assembly GCF_019279795.1). NCBI lineage: Eukaryota > Metazoa > Chordata > Ceratodontiformes > Protopteridae > Protopterus > Protopterus annectens. The sequence continues at coordinate 1,929,892,681 of NC_056735.1, read as the reverse complement.
ATATGAAAAACAACTAACTATATATCCACTAGAAACACAAAAGATTCTCTCCTGAGGTCCTCAACACTTTACTCTGTAACTGTGACTGGACCCCCCTAAAAACCCTCCCACTTGACCAGGCTGTAGCATATTTCAACAAAACATTTCTACAACACCTAGACACTGTCACTCCATTGCGGAAAATCAAGGTTAGAACCTCTACAACCCCCGGGCTCAGTAAAGAAACCAAACAAATCCTCAAGTCCAGAGACACTGCCTGGCTTTACTATCAAAAAAACAAAGAAACACAAAGCCTAACCAAGTACCAAGAACTACACAACTGTGAAAAAAAATGCATTAGGCTGGACAAAAAATCCTACTACACAACATTACAAACTAAATACCAACACAACCCGCAAAAACTTTGGAAAAATGTAAACCAGCTACTAAAATCCACCCAAAAGGCTACCCAATTGTTGAAAACTATGTGCCAAAATCTGGAAAATATCCTATGTTACACCCATACATAAAGGCGGGACCTCCACTGATCTTAATAACTACAGACCCATTGCTTTACTCTCCCCCCTGGCCAAAATACTAGAAAAATGCATCCATACCCAGATGCTAAACTATCTCCTAAACAGCAACATCCTGTCACCTACTCAGCATGGTTTCAGACCTGCCCATAGTACCACTACAGCCCTCCTCTGCTTCACAGACACAGAAAACCATCTCAAAAATGAAGGCCTACAAGTGACAACTCTTTTTTTTGATATGTCCAAAGCATTTGACACAGTCTCACACCATATCCTGCTTAACAAACTAAAGCAATATCATCTATCAAATTCCACTCTTATCTGGTTCCAAAGCTACTTAACTGACAGGTACCAAGCTGTGAAATGGGAAAATTCTCTCTCTCCTCAGCTGCCCATAACTATAGGAGTCCCACAGGGTTCTATCTTATGACCACTACTATTCACAGTCTTCACAAATGACTTCCATACCTCCACACAGTATGCATCTATAATTCAGTATGCAGATGACGCTACCTTAATCTGTGCTGCACAAAACATTCCCACCCTCCTGCAAACAACTCAGCTAGCATTCTCTGATATTGAAAACTACCTTACCAAAGCCCAACTTATCCTCAATCCAAAGAAAACTCAGCTTATGATTATAACCAGTTCTAACAAAAACACTAACAGTCAATTCACTATCTACTCCACTAATGCTACTCCAATTGTTCCAGTGGCACAGGCTAAGCTATTGGGAATAACCATAGACTCCCACCTATAATTTGATAGTCATCTCAACTTAACTATTAAAAAAGTACATGCCAAACTGGGGTCGCTCTACCGTATCAAACCATTTCTTACCAACAACACAAGATCAGCCATTGCTCGCTCCCAACTTCTATCCACCCTACTATATGCATCTTCCATTCTGACTAATCTCAACAAAACTGAACTAAGCAAAATGGAAGCCTGCTATAATAGAATTGCCCACTTTGCTGCAAATTGCTCATATAGAACTCATCACTGTACTGCTTTGAGACAGCTCCACTGGCTTGAACTGCACAACCTCCTAATCTACAATCAGCTCTGTCTCTGTCATTCTATCTATTACCTCCCCAATAAGTGTCCTGCCCTCAAAAACCTAGTACAACATCACTCAGCCAAAAGGCCTCTTAGATCATCAAGCAAACTACTACTAGAAGTCACCAACAGCTACAATAGGTTCATAGGTGCATAGGTTTATACTAGGCTATCTGCCCTAAGGCATTTATAAGCCTAGCCCAAAGTTTTGTGGCTTACGCCACCCCTTATATGAAAAAATACTGTACCCATTAGTTTGTTGTGCCTCCGTCCAGCAGTGACACAGAGATGATTCCCAGGGTAAACCTACGATCTCCCATCCACAGGTCAAGATTTCTCTTGAACAGAGCCAGCGAGGTGCTCTGCCTCACATGGACCGGGATTTTATTCCACAGCATAGGGAGTCTCTGAGTGATAAATCTATCCCTCCAGCACGTCCTATTTATATCCGTGCTAAGGTTTAAGTCGCTTGCTCTAGTGGTTTTGCTGGATTTGGATTTTTTGAGGTGGAGCATGTCCATTAATTCTGGGTTGGACATGGCCTTGTATGTCAGGCACATGTCACCTCTGAGCAGACGGTATCGACTGAATAGAGCTGAGTTTCTTCAATCTGGCAGCATATGACAGATTTTGGAGTCCCTTTATCCTTTTGGTGAGGAACTTTTGGGGTCTCTCCAATTGCTGCAGATGTCGGGTGAGATACATCCCAAATGGGGCATTGTACTCGATCATTGGTCTGATAAGTGAAGAGTACAGGGGAACAATGACCTCACTAGATCTGGATGTGAATCCCTTCATGATCAGGTGGGCAATGTAGAAGGTCTTTCTAACCACTTTAGCAATGTGAGTGTCAAAAGAAAGGCCACTGTCAACCTGGGTCCCCAGGTCCCTGATAACCTCTTATGTGCTTAGTGGATTGCCACCTATATGGTAGCTTGGGTTACCTTGTTTTTCCCGAAGGTATGACTATACATTTTTGGCGTTTAACTTCAGGCCATGGCTCTGGCACCAGCTATCTGTTTCCGTGAGTCCCTTCTGAAGGATATCCGTGTCCGATGCACTTTCCACTATGGTGCCCAGTTTGCAGCCATCTGCAAACTTTGTCAGCCAAAGTCCTCCCATGTTGGCCTGTACTTCTGAGAAGTAGATGCCGAACAATAGGGGGCCAAGGACCGAGCCCTGTGGGACACCACTTGTGACCGGCTTGGAGTCTGATAGAGCGCCAGCAACTCTAACCCTATGGGTTCTGTCCTTAAGCCAGTTTGCAACCCATCTTGTGACATATGGGTTTACATTTAAGCTGGTAAGTTTTTCTACAATACCCGAGTGGGGTATTGTGTCGAAAGCCTTTGCAAGGTCAAGGTAGGCTGTATGGACTGCCTTTCCCTCATCAATGGCCTTGCTGACTGTTTCGAAGAAGTTGACAAAGTTCAAAAGGCATGATCTGCCCTTGACGAAGCCAAACTGGGTCGGGTCCAATGTCTGCAAGTCCGCTATATCTTTGTTTATGAGCTCCATTATGATCCTCTCCATAGCTTTGCAGACTAGACTTGTTAAGCTTATGGGCGGTAATTACCAGGGTCCGTAGAGGCAATCAGCTTGGAGTGGGACCACAGTTGCCGTACGCCACTCCTTGGGCACGTATCCTGTGGTAAGGCTGAGATTAAACAGTTGCCTTATGTGCGGGTTTAATTCCTCATTTAGCTCATGTAGCACACAGCCGGGGACACCATCCGGTCCCATTGATGCTGTGTTTTTAGCTTTAGAGAGAGCAGCTTTCACCTGCGCATTTGAGATGTCTGGGAGGCTACACTCCGCTGGGATAGTTATCTCTCCTTTAGGGGGGGAGAGGGACAATAGCTTTGGAGATGCACTATATAGTAGTTCAGTGGCTAAAAAATGGAACTCTGTCCCTACAAGCATTCAAAACACATCATCCAAATCCTCCTTTAAAGACCTCATCAGGCAATATCTCAAGGAAAGTTGGCAGTGCCATGATTGCTCCCCAGGCTAGTGAAAGTGGATAACGCATACATACAAAATCTAGAGCACTTGATAATAGTTTTCAATCTTACTCACAAACACTGGCTAATCTATAGTGTATGTACTGTATGCATCTATAATTCAGTATGCAGATGACGCTACCTTAATCTGTGCTGCACAAAACATTCCCACCCTCCTGCAAACAACTCAGCTAGCATTCTCTGATATTGAAAACTACCTTACCAAAGCCCAACTTATCCTCAATCCAAAGAAAACTCAGCTTATGATTATAACCAGTTCTAACAAAAACACTAACAGTCAATTCACTATCTACTCCACTAATGCTACTCCAATTGCTCCAGTGGCACGGGCTAAGCTATTAGAAATAACACTCAAAATCCACAAAAGATGCCAGACATCCGTAAAACGAACCGTTTATTGAAACTAGTAAACTGAAGCGCTTTGCAAAGCACTTTTCGTTCAAGTCATACCCGAACTTCATCAGATGCCATAAAATCAAATAGTACTGTTTAAATACTATACGTAATCCATCAGCTGATGAATTAATTAAAAACATTAAAGGAATATAATCCTTATTTCAAATCAGTACATGAATACTATACATAATTACTAAATTTTAATAAAATATTGATATAATACTTGAGTCTCCCATTCAGTCATATCAAATAATTAAAAAATTAAAAAATTACAAAAGTAAAACAAAGGCACAAAACTCAAGGAATAAAGCATAGAAGAAAGCAGTCTAACATAACCAGCAGCTACCGCAGTATAACCATAACATAACCCTATTCTTTTGATTCTATTTCTATATACATATTTATAAAACATATAGTTTTCTATATTTAATTTATTTGTATTTTTTATCTATATACAAACATATGCATATATATGTACATATAAATAATTATACACTTCACATATTATATTCAATATTCATTTATTTATTTATTTATTTCATTGCATCTTAGGAACGTCCACCGGGGTTACTTTATCCTTATATTACCCAGGTCTTATGTTATACAAATAATTAATTACCTATGGAGGCTTTTAAGTTTTAATATAGCCATAATTGAACACATATCATTAAGGCCTGGCCAAATATATGCATTCAGTCTAATCTGCCATAATAGTTCCTGCCTTTCAAGTTCTATTTCAACAGGTCCCCCTCTTATATTATACATCAATTGGTCCAGAATCCAGAATTTAAATACATGTGTGGAGTATTCTAACACATGCTTGGCTAATGCGTTATCTTGCTTACCTTTATTTATACTATAAGTATGTTCGTAGATTCTGTCCCTTATTCTATGAATGGTTTTGCCCACATAAAAACATGGGCAAGACTGGCATTTGGCCAGGTATACCACCATTTTAGAATTACAGTTAAATCTACCTTTACTTTTTAAGTCCAAATTTTTAATGGTTAATGTATTGTTCACCAGAATATATTTACAGTAGGGACAGGTTCCACATGTATACATACACTTTTTATTATTATTAAAGTTATTGTTATTTTTATGTATACCTTCCAAAAGCTCTCTAAAGTTCCTGTCTCTCCTAACTGTAAATTTTGGTTCTTCCCCTATTTTTTCTATTAGTTCTTTGCTCTCTTTAAGAATATTCCAATTTTTAGATACAATACCTTTCAAGAAATAAAAATCAGAATTAAATGTCAAGGTAAAACTGTACTCAAAAGTTGAAGTTCTCTCAGTGGTCATTACTTCTATGTTGGAATCTATTATTTCACCAATAGAGTCCTCAGGGGTATTTACTATTAGTACTTGAACCTGTGCTTTCATGTTGCTTCTCACTATTGGTGTATAGGTTCCCCTATTTCTCTTCCTTTGAACTTCATCTATTAGATTATCTAGCATGGTATTTGGATACGCTCTTCTGAGGAACATCTCTCTCAAATTATTACATTCTTCATGGAAATCATCCTCTCTTGAAATCATTCGTGCTGCCCTGACTAGTTGCCCTTGACAACTGACTTTTTTTGGAACATAGGGTGAGCACTAGAGTAATGTAAGAAAGTATTAGAATATGATGGTTTCCTGTAAATTCGAGTCTCATACTTCTTCTCAATGTTGTTTTTAATCAGAAGTGCATCTAAAAATGAGATTTGTTTCTCCTCAAAGTTATATGTAAGCTGAAGGAAATCAGTGCTTTCATCCAAATACTTTACTAGGCACTCTGCCCGGTTTTGATTTCCCTTGAATAATATAAATATATCACCCAGGTATCAGGTGTAATAAGTAATTTGGCAATTAATATGTTCTTTATTAAATATATAGTGTTTCTCCCAATAATTCATGACCAAGTTAGCGAAACTTGATCCGCAGGGTGACCCCATTGCCACTCCACTTTTTTGATGGAAGAAGTTATTTTTAAAAGTTAAATAATTATGGGCCAATACTATACTTAATAACTCTTCAACTAGCACTAGTTCAGATGAAGATGCTCCTTTTTCTTTAATATTCAAAATCACCCACTCAATACCTACATCTTGTGGTATTGAGGTATAAAGATCTTTTACATCAATTGTGAGTAGATTATTATATTCATCAAACCCTATATTATTGATCCTTTCCAAAAAAGACCAAGAGTCTTTACTTATACAGGTTTCTGAACTTACATATTTCTGAAGAATCTTATCCACTACCTTAGCACACGCATAGGTTGCACTATTCCTGCCATCCACTATTGGTCTGAGGGGTGGATTACTCAAATATTTATGTATTTTTGGTACCCCGAATATAACTGGAGCAATAGGTGATGGCATTATTAAATAATTGTATAACTCGATATTAATTCTCTCTTCTATAAATAAATAATTTATATAGATTTTTATTCTGTTATTAGCTTGATTATATTCATTAATGGACACTTGATTATAAGATTTGGATGTCAACATTAATTCAAATCTGTTTTCATAATCTACCTAGTCCATGAAAACCAGACCCCCACCCTTATCTGGTTTCATGATACGAACTCTAGTATCTTTCAAATATTGTATCCAGGTTTGTTCTTCATTTGTAAGGTTATTCCTAACTCTAACATTCTCTCTTAAATTGTCCATATGTCTAAAATCAAGTTCACACATTTTTTCAAAGGTGTATAGCAAGTTATGCAATGGTGGATTATAAGTGCTTGCACTCCTAAATTCATTCTTATCCATTTTACTCACATTACCCAACAAAACTGCCAAGTTTAGTTTTCTCACAAAGATTTTTAAATCCAAAATACAGTTCGTAACATTCAATATTTTAGTAGGAATGAATGTGAGGCCCTTTGCTAATAAGTTAGCTAATTCAACAGGGACATGAACCGAGGAATAATTGTATATTGAAAAATCCCCCTCAGAGTTTGTCACAATCAGGGGGGAGGTATCCGGAACCAGTTGATTTATTTCCATTTGTTGTGTCTCTTTCTCTGGTTCCATTTGTTCTGCATTTGGCCCCTCTGAAAACCCTGTTGGTTACCCCTCTGATTATTATTAAATTGAGGATTAGATTTAAATTGATTTTGTAGACGTTGACTTCTACGAGCCCCCTCATCAATATTATTATTTTCCATTTGGGTGTTCCTATCAGAGCATGCTCCCTGTACGTTGTTGGTTATTTCAGAAGTATAGCCATCATTGTCGAAATTTACACAGTTTTGTCCATTCATAACTTGTTGATTGTTATTCACATTTCCTTTCTCTTCTTTTCCATACCCTCCTATTTTCCATTGTTGTTCTGGGGGTGGGGTAGGGTAGGCCAACCCATGTTCATACTGCAAGCAATCCCGGTTTAGTTTCTTGCATTTAATTGTTCTCGCTTTATCAATAACATAATCAATAGTTTGAAATATACGTGTATATTCATATTTATATCTTAGAAAATCAGGATGTATTTTAATTTGAGTGTTCAAATCAGTTATGTTAACCTTTAGCCCTTCAATTGTTTTACCATAATTCACTTTCATTAAATCTAAAAGTTCAAGTCCTTGTTTGTTAAATAATTTAACTAGGTTCAAGTGAAATTGGGACCCCGCAATCAGGCCTGTCGGATAATGGCAGGTCCTGAGTCCCTTTGGTACCAGTTCTAATCTCAACCATTCATTGAAGTAGTCAATCTCCAACAATAATTTCTTATATTTTAACAAGATATGATCAAAATGATTCATTAAGTCTATTATGTTTGACTCTTCCCTAGCCGGACTTACCATTGTGGCTGCTGGATTCATTTTAGTCAGGCCCATAGGGACAGCAAGCCATTCATTAAGGTCAGGTAATCCAATAAGCCCTGGGTTCGACTGCACACTGTTGATTCCAAATCCTGAATTATTCCGTGTAGTATTACTACCGCTGTTACTTTGTTCATGATAAGATAACCTCCTTCCATCAGTGGGATCTAAAGATGAAGGAGAAACCATATGTTGTCCACAGGGAATAGTACCCGATGGTACTAGTGGAGATAAATGATTATTCGTCCCCGTTGCTGTTACTGGAGCGCTGTTGAAATTATTGGCGCCAATATTTGAATCTTGTAAACTTCCATTGCTTACAAGCGCAATAGGACTCCGGTGCTGCTGCTGATGCTGATTATGTAGACCACTCATCGAGTCTACTTTTTCTGTTAATCTTGCAACTTGTTGTGCCAAAGTTTGCACCACAAGCAATAAGTTATTACCAGCTTCGCTTGTTGGTCCACCAGCCGGTAAACTTGAGGTGGAGGGAGATGTTTCCATGGAACTGTTCAACGGACTGCTTGGCATGTTCGAAAACTATGTAAGAAACCAAACAAACACTGAAAAACTCTCAAAATCCACAAAAGATGCCAGGCGTCCGTAAAATGAACCGTTTATTGAAACTAGTAAACTGAAATGCTTTGCAAAGCACTTTTCGTTCAAGTCATACACGAACTTCATCAGATGCCATAAAATCAAATAGTACTGTTTAAATACTATACGTAATCCATCAGCTGATGAATTAATTCAAAACATTAAAGGAATATAATCCTTATTTCAAATCAGTACATGAATACTATACATAATTACTAAATTCTAATAAAATACTGAAATAATACTTGAGTCTCCCATTCAGTCATATCAAATAATTAAAAAATTAAAAAAATTACAAAAGTAAAACAAAGGCACAAAACTCAAGGAATAAAGCATAGAAGAAAGCAGTCTAACATAACCAGCAGCTACCGCAGTATAACCATAACATAACCCTATTCTTTTGATTCTATTTCTATATATATATTTATAAAACATATAGTTTTCTATATTTAATTTATTTGTATTTTTTATCTATATACATACATATGCATATATATATATATATATATATATATATATATATATATATATATATATGTACATATAAATAATTATAGACTTCACATATTATATTCAATATTTATTTATTTATTTATTTATTTCATTGCATCTTAGGAACGTCCACCGGGGTTACTTTATCCTTATATTACCCAGGTCTTATGTTATACAAATAATTAATTACCTATGGAGGCTTTTAAGTTTTAATATAGCCATAATTGAACACATATCATTAAGGCCCGGCCAAATATATGCATTCAGTCTAATCTGCCATAATAGTTCCTGCCTTTCAAGTTCTATTTCAACAGGTCCCCCTCTTATATTATACATCAATTAGTCCAGAATTCAGAATTTAAATACATGTGTGGAGTGTTCTAACACGTGCTTGGCTAATGCGTTATCTTGCTTACCTTTATTTATACTATAAGTATGTTTGTAGATTCTGTCCCTTATTCTACGAATGGTTTTGCCCACATAAAAACATGGGCAAGACTGGCATTTGGCCAGGTATACCACCATTTTAGAATTACAGTTAAATCTACCTTTACTTTTTAAGTCCAAATTTTTAATGGTTATTGTATTGTTCACCAGAATATATTTACAGTAGGGACAGGGAAAGGCAGGAACTATTATGGCAGATTAGACTGAATGTATATATTTGGCCGGGCCTTAATGATATGTGTTCAATTATGGCTATGTTAAAACTTAAAAGCCTCCATAGGTAATTAATTATTTGTATAACATAAGACCTGGGTAATATAAGGATAAAGTAACCCCCGGTGGATGTTCCTAAGATGCAATGAAATAAATAAATAAATAAATAAATAAATATTGAATATAATATGTGAAGTGTATAATTATTTATATGTACATATATATATATATATATATATATATATCTATATTTATATATATATATATATATATATATATATATATATATATATGCATATGTATGTATATAGATAAAAAAATACAAATAAATTAAATATAGAAAACTATATGTTTTATAAATATGTATATAGAAATAGAATCAAAATAATAGGGTTATGTTATGGTTATACTGCGGTAGCTGCTGGTTATGTTAGACTGTTTTCTTCTACGCTTTATTCCTTGAGTTTTGTGCCTTTGTTTTACTTTTGTAATTTTTTAATTTTTTAATTATTCGATATGACTGAATGGGAGACTCAAGTATTATATCAGTATTTTATTAGAATTTAGTAATTATGTATAGTATTCATGTACTGATTTGAAATAAGGATTATATTCCTTTAATGTTTTTAATTAATTCATCAGCTGATGGATTATGTATAGTATTTAAACAGTACTATTTGATTTTATGGCATCTGATGAAGTTCGTGTATGACTTAAACGAAAAGTGCTTTGCAAAGCGCTTCAGTTTACTAGTTTCAATAAATGGTTCGTTTTACGGACGTCTGGCATCTATTGGGAATAACCATAGACTCCCACCTATAATTTGATAGTCATCTCAACTTAACTATTAAAAAAGTACATGCCAAACTGGGGTCGCTCTACCGCATCAAACCATTTCTTACCAACAACACAAGATCAGCCATTGCTCGCTCCCAACTTCTATCCACCCTACTATATGCATCTCCCATTCTGACTAATCTCAACAAAACTGAACTAAGCAAAATGGAAGCCTGCTATAACAGAATTGCCCACTTTGCTGCAAATTGCTCATATAGAACTCATCACTGTACTGCTTTGAGACAGCTCCACTGGCTTGAACTGCCCAACCTCCTAACCTACAATCAGCTCTGTCTCTGTCATTCTATCTATTACCTCCCCAATAAGTGTCCTGCCCTCAAAAACCTAGTACAACATCACTCAGCCAAAAGGCCTCTTAGATCATCAAGCAAACTACTACTAGAAGTCACGAACAGCTACAATAGCTTTGGAGATGCACTATATAGTAGTTCAGTGGCTAAAAAATGGAACTCTGTCCCTACAAGCATTCAAAACACATCGTCCAAATCCTCCTTTAAAGACCTCATCAGGCAATATCTCAAGGAAAGTTGGCAGTGCCATGATTGCTCCCCAGGTCAGTGAAAGTGGATAACGCATACATACAAAATCTAGAGCACTTGATAATAGTTTTCAATCTTACTCACAAACACTGGCTAATCTATAGTGTATGTACTGTACCTGTTTACTATGTATGTATTCTACCTATGTTCCAAATTTCAGCTGTACACCACAAATCTATTAATTAGCTTTATTTTTAAAATTAATATTTTTTTGTTTGTTCTCTCCACTGCAACTGTTTATGTGTCACATACCACTGTAAAAACATGCCTCCTGTAATTTGTGTGTATACTGATCATCTCTAAATAACTAAATGTGTCTGTAATTATTCTTTGCGGAACTTTTCTCCCCGGGCCTCTGCTGAAAAAGGGCCTTTTCGGCTCAGTCAGACACCCCTGGTTAAAAAATGTAAAATAAAATAATAAATAAAAGTTGTGATGTATTTACTTATATCTTCATCTTTTACTCACCACCAAACACCATTTTAATATTTTGATGTCATGAATAATCCAGTCAAGACTCTCATTACTGTTACTGCTACTTTCATGTGCTACTCCAGCCAAACTCTATTCATGAGTCTCAATTCTGTTTCTTATATGAACGTTGTACCCATTATAAAAACATCTGTCTAACTACAAATGCTGTCCAAGCTAAACTGTTATATTTTTTAGCTTTTCTTATATTGAGTTTTGCTATATGCTCCCAAAACTTACTATCTATTTTTGTCTCTGTACTTTTACAGTATTTATTAATGTATTTAATAGTTTTTTTTTTTTTTTTGCATCTTATGTATTACTGTTCTGAGATTTTCTCCTCGTGCCTTTGCTGCAAATGGGCAATCCTGTCCAGTCAGACATTTCCTGGTAAACAAATGTAAAGAAATACATAAAATCATCATCATCATCTTCTTCCAGCTGTTCCCATTAGGTGTCACCACAGCAGATCATATGTTTCCATTTCTTCCTGTCCTCTGCTTTTTGCTCTGTCACACCAACCACCTGCATGTTCTCTCTCACCACATCCATAAACCTTATCTTAGGCCTTCCTCTTTTCTTGAAACCTGGTAGCTTCATCCTTAGCATCTTTTTCACAATATACACAGCATCCTTCCTCAGCACATGTCCAAACCAACATAATCTTCCCTTTCTGGCTTTGTCTCCAAACCTTCCAACCTGGGCTGACCCTCTAATATACTTATTCCTAATCTTGTCCACCCTCGTCACATCCAGTGCAAATCTTAACATCTTTAACTCTGCCACGTCCAGCTCTAACTCCTGCCTTTTTTTTGTCAATGCCACTGTCTACAACCCATGTAACATAGCTGGTCTTACTACCCTCTTGTAGACCTTCACTTTCACTCTTACTGGTACTCGTCTATCACAAATCACTCCTGACACTCTTCTCCACCCACTCCATCCTGCCTGTACTCTCTTCTTCACCTCTCTTCCATACTCACCATTACTCTGAGCTATTGATCCAAAGTATTTAAACTCATCCACCTTCACCACCTCTACTCCTTGCATCCTCACCATTCCTCTATCCTCCCTCTCATTCACACACATATATTCTGTCTTAGTCCTGCTGACATTCATTCCTCTTCTCTCTAGAGCATATCTCCATCTCTCCAGGGTGTCCTCCACCTGTTCCCTACCCTCACTACAGATCACAATGTCATCTGCAAACCTCATAGTCCACGGGGACTCATGTCTGATCTCATCTGTCAACCTGTCCATCACCATTGCAAATAAGAAAGGGCTCAGAGCTGATCCTTGATGTAATTCCACCTCCACCTTAAACGCATCCATCACTCCCACCACAGACCTCACCACTGTCACATTACCCTCATACATATCCTGTACCACTCTTACATATTTCTCTGACACTCCCAACTTCCTCATACAATACCACAACTCCTATCTAGGCACCCTGTCATATGCTTTCTCTAAGTCTACAAAAACACAATGTAACTCCTTCTGACCTTCTCTGTACTTCTCCATCAACACTCTCAGAACAAACATCACATCTGTAGTGCTCTTTCCCAGCATGAAAACATTCTTCTTATCACTAATCATCACATCACTTCTTAACCTAGCTTTCACTACTCTTTCCCACAACTTCATGCTGTGACTGATTAATTTAATCCCGCTGTAGTTGCTACAGCTCTGCACATCACCCTTATTCTTAAAAATCGGTACCAAAACACTTTTTCTCCATTTTTCATGCATCCTCTCACTTTCCAAAATTTCATTAAACAACCTGGTTAAAAACTCCACTGCCATTCCACCTAAACACCTCTATGCTTCCACAGGTATGTCATCTGGACCAACAGCCTTTCCATTCTTCATCCTCTTCATAGCTATCCTTACTTTCTCCTTGTTAATCCATTGCACTTCATGATTCACTATCCCCACATCATCCAACCTTCTCTCCCTCTCATTCTCTTCATTCATCAACCCCTCAAAGTACTCTTTCCATCTTCTCAACACACTCTCCCTGCTTGTAAGTATGTTTCCCTCATTATCCTTTATCACCTTTACCTGCTGCACATCTTTCCTAGCTTGGTCCCTCTGTCTAGCCAATCGATACAGGTCCTTTTCTCCCTCCTTAGTGTCCAACCTTTCATACAACTCTTCATATGCCTTATCCTTAGCCTTCGCCACCTCTCTCTTTGCCATGCACCTCATCTCCTTATACTCCTGTCTACATTCTTCATCTCTCTGACAATCCCACTTCTTTTTTGCCAACCTCTTTCTCTGTATACTCTCCTGTACTTCCTCATTCCACCACCATATCTCCTTGTCGTCCTTCCTCTGTCCAGATGTCATACTAAGCACCTTTCTAGCCATCTCCCTTACTAGCTCTGCTGTAGTTACCCAGCTATTTGGTAACTCTTCACTGCCACCCAGTGCCTGTTTTAACTCTTCCCTGAACTCCACCTCACAATTACCCTTTTTCAATTTCCACCATTTGATCCTTGGTGCTGCCCTCACACTCCTCCTCCTCTTCTTGATCACCAATGTCATCTATCTTACAAACCACCATCCTATGCTGCCTAACTACACTTTCCCCAGTCACCACTTTACAGTCTCCAATCTCCTTCAAACTGGCCCTCCTACATAAGATATAATCCACCTGTGTGCATCTTCCTCCACTCTTGTATGTCACCCTGTTCTCCTCCCTCTTGTTAAAATATGTATTCGCCACAGCCATGTCCATCATTTTTGCAAAATCCACTACCATCTGACCTTCTGCATTCCTTTGTTTAACACCATACCCACCCATCACTTCCTCATCCCCTCTGTTCCCTTCACCAACATGCCCATTGAAATCTGCTCCAATCACCACTCTCACCCTTGGGTATAGTCATCACCTTTTCATCCAACTCACTCCAAAATTTTTCTTTCTCATCCATCGCACATCCAACTTGTGGAGCATATCCACTAACAATATTCATCATTACACCATCAATTTCCAGCTTCATAAACATCACTCTATCTGACACTCTTTTCACCTCTAAGACACTCTTAGCCTACTGTTCCTTCAGGATAACTCCTACGCCATTTCTCCTCCCATCCATACCATGATAAAACAATTTGAACCCACCTCTGATACACCTAGCCTTACTCTCCTTCCATCTGTTCTCTTGCAAACACAGTATAACAACCTTGCTTTTGTCCACCATATCGGCTAGCTCTCTCCTTATACTAGTCATACTGCCAACATTCAAAGTTCCGACCCTCACTACCTCAGTCCTAGCTTTTCTCCTCTCTTTCTGCCTTCGGCCATGCCTTTCTCCTCCTCTCCTCCTTTGGCCAACAGTAGCCCAATTTCCACTAGCACCCTGTTGGCTAACAGTACTAGTGGCGGTCATTGTTAACCCTGGCCTTGACCGATCCGGTATGTAAATATTTACTGGTGTCCTCATGAATGATTTGGCCAAGTTTTACGCCAGATGCCCTTCCTGACACAACCCTCCCCATTTATCTGGGCTTGGGACCGGCACAAAGAAATGTACTGGCTTGTGCATCACCAGTGGCTGGGTTAAATAAATACATAAAATAAATAAATAGATTTGTCATTGGACCTAATGGCCTTAATGACACTATCTCTAACTTACCTATTTTAAAATGAAAATATGTAGGATACAATTTTTAACTTAATCTGATTTAAATGGACTTATATTTATTGTTTTTTATAATAAGTCAATTGAATACTGTTTGTTGTGTATTACAATGGGATATGTATATGCAATTTTATATTCTGAGATATTTTTATATATATTATTTTTTTTAGGTTGATAGGTAATTATAGGGCACTATTGCAATGATATTCAGCACTTCCCATTCTTAGATTATTTAAGGAAGTGATGTTGTAGTTAGTCTCTATCTCTGATGAAGTCATGAAATATTGTATGGGGACAAAAGTGCTCAGATTTGTCATTAAATAGTATTTTTCTAAGAGTTGTCATCATTTGAACTCCTTGCATTCCTGACATTCATATGCTTCAGAATCTTACTTCATCACCTGTATTCACTGGTACTGCGAGCGGTGTTTATTCTTTGAAACAAGGTACCTTAATTGTACAGGTGACCAATACTGACTAAAACAGCTGCATGGAAATTTAAGTGAGTAAACCTAAACAAAGAAGAAGAAAAGTATACATCTCTTAGAAAGGAAAAAAAAAATCAAGTGAATTGACATTCCGTGGAACAATGCACGATGGCAATGTAAAAATTCCTCCAAGGTTGTTGAACATTGTGAAAAATCTAGTGCAAGCAGTTTGGAGAAGCAATCCACAGCAGTGCTGTATCTCAAACAGATTGAACAACTATCAGATGTAATGCAACTTGAGTAGCTTAAAATGCAACTCGGGCATCCTAAGATGAATATTAACAAATGTGTTATACCAATGAGTATAAGAACAATGACATCTTGATATATCATTTCAAAGCAATCAATGAAGGGTCTCTGCTCTGAATTTTCTAAACTCACAGTCTAAGTCCAATACATCTAAAACAATTTAATCAGAACTAATAAAACAATGAAAGAAAACAGAAACAAAAAAAACATAAATACAACAGTGTTTTTGCAGGGGACCAAGCTCCCCTGCCTTCCCCAACACCTGATAATATTATATTCCATCTCCAAGATCATACCACAGTGAGGAAAATGGAAAACTCCCATAACCCACTGTCTGCAATCTCGAAAAGACGACCGACATCACCGCAAGCCTATAGCTGTGTAAGTCAATCTAACACAAGATGCAATAACACTACTATTACAAAACAAAAAAAAAATCCACATAGTCAAAAAATACACTTTTCAATGAAATAAGCATTGCTGTAAATCTTAGCACCTAAAATTAAGCAACATTAATTTAGACCATATGAATGGAACCCAAAATTAATACAGTGCTAGGCAGACAACTGTTGCAATATTTCTTGTGAATGTATTGTTTATGGACTGTTTAAAATAAATAATTTATTAATATCCAAGAAATAAAACACTGGGAAAGATTCATATAAATTGCTGCATACCTGAGAAAAGGTTATTCTGCACAGCAATGATATAATGCAGTGGAAAAGTGGACAGGAATATCCAAATGGCGACAGTTTGTACTGTTGGACAGTTAGATACTCTAATTTCAGATTGGAGCTTAAGTAAAAAGGTGCAAGCCGATTAAAGTAGAGTAAGCAGAACAATGTGGAGCAAAGGATTGACATATAAAATGTAATGGCATAGTAACCACATCTACACGTCCACCACATTGTAAGCAGACTGCCCTCTGCAGATTAAAAAGTGAGCTACACTATCATTGTTCAAACAGATGTGCACCCACAAATTCTCCCCAGGCTGGACAGGTCTAGTCCTCTTAGAAAAGGGGGTGTGGCCTAAGGATGGGTACAGGCAAGACATAATTATGAGACTCAATTTCCTTGAATTTCATATGAATCCTATGAATCATTTGACTATATGCAGACTAGAAGAAATAACATGAGACTTGAAGTCAGCATGTAGAGCCTGCCAAAGCTTATCAGCAGTATCTATCAGCAAGTGACACATAGCACTAATATACAGCACACTGCAAACACCTGCTCAGAGGTGTCCAATCACATAGATACATTATTTCCACAAAACAGGAGTATAAGAGAGTACTATGGAGGAAAATTGCAAGCAAAGATAACACACAAAAATGAGGGATAAAGGGAAAAGCAAGTGGTAAAATCAGTGTATTTATTTTTGTAGGAAGACATACTCTTCTTTTATATCCCTGTGGAGAGAACGGGAGATGACAAGGATGATAGAGAACTAGGGATAAGAAATTTAGGGAAAGATAGTCACAAGGGTCATACAAACAAATGAAAAAACAGTATAGACACAGGTTGATTTGCAAAGACTTTATGGAGGAAACAAAAGCTGCCACAGGGTGGGCAAATGACATGGAAGAGTAGATTACACACATGTTGAGGGTTTGTGGCACACTAAGATTAGTGTGGACAACTGGCTGAGGACAGAGTGGGCTATGTCAGTGTGATACCTGCCAAATGTTCAAGAGGGATGTCAGCTTGACCCAAAAGATGGTTCAGATGTTTCAGAGTAGGTAGTTAAAGAGGCCAAAATTTCCTTTGGTGGCAAGATGATATTTACCTGCTAGCTGTGCATTTCTTCAGTGTCTCACAGCAGGAGAATCATGTCAGGTATTTAGTCTATTAGGAGGGTAGAACACTATGGGCTATTGCCACAGCCCAGAACTCCTGCAACATGTGCATCTGGGCTTCAGTAGGGAACTGAGCCAGGTTATTTGCCTGGCTGAGTTAAGACTTCACCCCAAGGCACATCTAACTTTCTTACCTACCAGAGATTCAGGCAATGGAGTAGGTACCTACTAAGGTGGATGTGCCTATGGCTTGCCAGCATCATTGTGACATTGTAGAGGGAGACCTAATGGGAATGACAGCATCAGTCAATATATCTTACAAATGTAACAGTTAATGAATCCAAGCTAATATATACTTTGCAAACTCACAACTCTGTTCCACAAGTTTCAGCTATTTCCTGTAGTGGGTAACACAACTAGTCTCCAGCTCTGAGTGTGATGAAAGACACAAGGGACAAAACAGATTTTAAATAGAGATGGAGATAATATACAATAATTGATGTAAAACTGCATTCTTGAGTGTACATAGAGGATAGCAGAAGCCTGGAAATGTGCCCACAGCTTCACAACTAAGCTACAGCACCACATGCATGCGCAAGACTGCAGGAGCAAGAAATGCACTTCTAACTTTCTTACTTACCACAGATTCAGGCAATGGAGAAAGTATCAACTAAGGCGGTTGTGCCTATGGCTTGCCAGCATCATCATGACATTCTAGATGGAGACCTAATGGGAAGGACAGCATCAGTCAATATGTCTTACAAATGTTAACAGTTAATGAATCCAAGCTAATACATACTTTGCAAACTCACAACTCTGTTCTATAAGTTTCAGCTGTTTCCTGTAGTGGGTAACACAAGTAGTCTCTAGCTCTGACTGTGATGAAAGACACAAGGGACAAAACAGATTTTAAACAGAGATGCAGATAATATACAAGAATCGGTGAAAAACTGCTTTCTTATTTATTTATTTTATTTTACATTTGTTGACCGGGCTAGTCCAATTGGATATATGTCCATTTCAGTAGAGGCACGGGGAGAAAAGCTCCAAAAAGCAAAAAAAAAAAACACTATTATTTATCCTATGTGACATTTATAAATGCAGCTAAATTTACAGATAATTATCACATTCATTACATTTTATTACATTTCTGTAAGCAGTAACATGGTACTTAACAGAATCATGATACATATCAGCTAGGGTTAGTCATTCAAATATTTAGGTAATAACATTTTAAGTATAAGTTAATACTCTGTAGTTAACAGAAAAAGTAGCCAGCTTATACACTCTCTTAGTAGTTAGCAGAAAAGTAACTAGTTTATACAGGTATGGTGATTAGCAAACAGAGAAAATTGAGGAAGTTAGTCAGGGTTAGAACAAGGACATAGACACTGTGATTTAAGGTATGGTTTCAATTTGCTTTTAAATTGTGTTGTTGAGGTAAGGGTAGTTAGGTCTTTTGGGAGGGAGTTCCAGGTTTTGCCAACAGTATTGGCAAACAAGGAGTCACCAGACAAGTTGTTAGCTTTACCTATTTGTACAAGTAGTCTGGTTGATGAGCATTGGGTCTTGAGGTTGTTATAGGGGGTGATTAGGTTAGTAAGTATTGGAGTGTTAGTAGGTTGGTAAAGGATCTTGTGGGCAACTGTTAACTGGTTAAATAGTATTAGATTTGGGAGTTATAGCCAGCCTGGTTGCTTAAGATTATTGCAATGTGGGCTCTGAAGCGAGACCCAGTTGCAAATCTGGCAATATTGTTGTAGGAGACTGCTAGCTTGATCGGGTTGTTTTTACATAGTTTCGTATATATAGGTGAGGCATAGAGAAGGGTAGAGATTAAGTGAGTATGAGCAATGGTGGTCCTGGCTAGTGGGGTCAAAAAGGGTTTAATCCTGTATAGGGATCCTAATTTTTTGTTGACTGTAGTTATAGTACTGTTAATATGGGAATCAAAGGTGAAGTTGTTATCAATTAGTACCCCAAGAAGCTTAGTAGTAGAATCAGGAGATATAATAGTGCCATTACTTGATGTCACCATAAAATTAAGTGGGGGGGGGGGGTTCTACGGGTTGGAATAAATAATAGCAGTTTTGTTTTTTTGGGATTCAGGATGAGGGATTGATGTAGAAGCCATTTCTCAACTGTGTTAAACACATTTTGTGTTAGGGACTGTAGGTCAGATGGCGAGGTGGCAGAGCATATTAACGTGGAATCATCCACGTATTTGATGCAAGTAGCTTGTGGTATAACAGTAGCTAGGTCATTTATAAAAATAGAAAATAGGAGAGGGCCTAATATGAAGCCCTGTGGGACACCAAGGGCAATTGGAAGGTGGGAGGATAAAGTTGTTCTTCCATATGACAGCCTGCTATCTGTTGTCTAGGTATGATTGGAACCATTGAATAGCCAGTGTGTCTAGAGACAGGTTTTTGAGTATAGCTGAGAAAGTGGTGGTTAACCATATTGAATGCTTTTGATAGAGCAATGAAGAGGGCTGAGGATAGAGTGTCATTGTTACGATTCTTTTAATACAGTCAGAGAAAGATAAGGGAGCAGAGGTGGTACTATGAAATGGCCTAAAACCATGTTGGCAGTTGGCTAGAAGGTTGTTTTCTATTAGGTGGTTTAACAGCTGTTTATGAAGGCATTTCTCCATGATCTTTGCCAGTGGAGATAATATGGCTATAGGACTATAGTTGGATAATTTGTTGGAGTTACCACCCTTATGCAAGGGGATAATGTGTGAAACTTTCCAGATTGATGGTATAGTTCCTTCAGTAATAGTTCTATTAATCAGGATGGAAATTGGGTAGGCTATGACTTTAGCAGCTATTTGCAGGTATTCTGCAGGTAGTAGGTCTGCAGAGAGGGTGGTAGGTTTAAGCTTATATATAAGGGTACAGACAAGGGATGTAGGAACACGTTGAAAGTGAAATGATGGGGGTGTGTTAGTGATGGAGGTGGCTGATGATAATGTGTCAGGGGTAGCTGACTGGCAGGCGATTGAATGGTCTCTGTGAAAAAAGTGTTAAATGTATTGGCTATTTGCTTGGGATTGTCGTGATCAGAGCCTGAAGGGGTGGGTGTGACTGAACGACCTGGGTGTAAGAGTTTATTGATACCGGACCAGAATTTTTGTGGTTTATTTTGTTGGGTTTGTTGGAGCTCAAAGTAAAAATTTCATTTGTCTAATAATATGCCTTTTTTGTTTCACTTCTTAGCTGTCTAAACTTTAATTGAACTGCAGGGTTTTTTGTAGACCGCCAGTTAGCCCATAGTTTGTTTCTAAGGAAGATATTTTGTTTGGTAGCTTTTGAGAGCCATGGGGATGGTTTAATCTTGGCTCTGATTGTTTGTGTTGGAGTGTGGTAGTCTAAAATAGCTAGGAATTTGAATTAAAGTATTTTACAGCTTCCTCTAGAGGTAGGTTTGTCAGTGGTGACCAATCACATGCCAAAAGTTCTTTTTGAAAGCTGTCAGGGTTAAAATTCTTGTTGGTCCTTATTGTTGTATAGTTTGTTGGGTTTGGAATGTCACTCATATCTGATTATAAAGGTCAGTGAATGGCCATTATATCTTCGGGGAGGGTTCCTACTTTGTAGGTTTGGTGGTGACTGTTTATGAGAATCCAGTCTAAGGTGCTTTCCTTGTCATTAAGTTTATTGGTCCTTGTAGGGGATGTAAGGGTTTGAGTAAAACCATATAGGTTAATATGAGTAGCTGGCTGTGCAGAGGTACAGCTCTTCAGGTTGATATTAAAGTCACCAAGAACTATGGTTTCTTGTGGGTAGGTATTAGATAGCCAACTAAGGATATCCTCTAGGGTGTTAGAGTTTTTACCTGGGGGAAGATAAACACAGATGATGTAGATGGATTTATGCTTATTAAGTTGCAATTTGGTACCAAGGATTTCAGCCTTACTTGTTAGTAGAGGTTTAGAATCTATAGGGGTCACCTGTAATCCAGATCTATATAGAATGGCTACTTCCCCACCCATCTTAGCTTTATGGTCTAGCCTCAAGATATTATATCCAGGTGGAATAATCTCATTATCTTGTGTAACATTTTTGAGCTATGTTTCAGTAAGACATAGAATGTCAAATGAATGTACATCCATGAGCGCATGTAGGTGGGCAACCTTATTATTTATGCTCCGAATATTGAGATGATCTATCAAGAGTGAGTTAGAGGGTATGGTGAGCAATTGTATGTTAGTAGGCATTCGGGTGTGAGGCTCTGAAGTTGTAGTAGAGTTGTGTCCAGGGTTTGGGTGAATATCACCACTTTCTTGAGTGTACATGCAGGATAGCAGAAGCCTGGAAATGTGCCCACAGCTTCACAACTAAGCTACAGCCCCACATGTATGCACAAGACTGCAGGAGCAAAAAATGCAGCCATAGTGTCAAAATTGAACTGCAGACAAATATGTTTGTATAAGATTGCAGAAGCATGGAAGTGAGTTCATATTATCTCATCTAAGCTGCTGCTCACATGTATCTTTAAGCTGGCAAATGCCTGGCATGGTACTCAAAGTATCACAACTGAACAGCTGCATACCATCATACTACAAGCAACAATATCATGGCACACAAAAATGCAACAGGCACAAAAAACAGTTCCCCATGGAAGACCACATGGTTTCTGTTAGAGGAAATAGCTTTATTAGGGGCACAGAACTGAATGACATTAAACAATGTTAAAATTGCAGTTTGAAAAACAGTAGCAATTGCAAATACTTAGTATATCTTACAATTTTGGACATCCCTGTCTGACCTCTCCTTCTACTGCTAGACACCTTCAGGGTTGTGGCACTGTACTTCATCTTTATTGCTCACTGATCTTGGTAGATTCCAGTGACCTTGCTAATCAACTCAGTCAAGTCAAACTAGACATACACATTCTTACATAACACTTAATCGTGCCCTAGTATATAATCCCTGAACTGGCTGTGCATCAGGTACAGTGCAACCTTGATCTCCTAGGCATACAAAGCAGACACTCTATGATGTGCTGTAATTATTTGCTGACATTGTCAAGGACATCCTGTATAACAAGATGATGTCCTATGATTCACACTGAAAAATGATAATTCTAAATCTTGGGCAGCACAGCCAAATGCTTTCATGAAGCATAGCATAGCATGTGTGCACACACAGGAAGCATCCTCAAGTTCTCGCTTATTGTGTGTCTTCAGGCACATTTTGTTACTACGTGTTTCACAGAAATATTATGATTTATAGAAATATGTGGAAAACTTCATCAGGTTAGGACATGCCATGTGGACTGCTTTTCGTCTGCAGCTTATACTGATGTTCCCCCAATTTTAGATGCTAAATAAGGCACAAAAAAGAAATAGAACGACCATCACCAACACTGCCAACAACACCATCACCACCACCACAACCACCATCATCAACACAACCACTACCACTACATCATTTGGTATATAGTTTCTTGCAGCACAGAAGTGAAGAGGTACACAGTGTGTGCTTCCACTTTTAATGTCGGCACATATATTAATCTTCAAAATGGTTTCTTGCAACTTATGTCTGAATATAACTCATGTATTTTCATTGCTAAGTAGAATTTCATTACTGTAACTGCATTTTTTCATACTTCGAGTAGTAGTTTCTATTTGTGAGTGCTCTATCTGTGCTTTTCTGTGCTTTTTCTGGGAGTTTTCTGTGTTCTAGTAAAGTAGCATAAGCTGGATACAGGTTTGTTGCATCCCGGCCAGGTTGTATTGTTTGCTGAGTTTCCTGGCAGCCATCTTGTGCTGGTAGGGGCCTGCTTTCTCTGTTAGTGAGAGTAAAAGGACTGCCTGACCTTCTCTAGCATGAGTGATTGGTTGAAAGTGCAGGGGCTAGCAGGATTGGGTAGTAATTTGAGCTTCTAGATTCTTCCATCATTGCTTATATTTAAACCCTGTGTTTGCAGGTGGGCTGTGCTTGTTTTTACCAGCCTGAGGAGTTGTGATTCATCACTGTGACGTAGCAGAAATCCCCTGAGTTCCAAAAGCAGATGTTTTTTTTTTTTTTTACATTTATTTCATTGAATTGTACTTCCTAATGCTTATAGTTGTGATATACAGGTAATCTACTACATTTTGCTCTCTTATAAAGCTTGTTTACTGTTTTACTGCATTCTTGTTCTGTTTTACAGTGTTGTAACTGTATTTTCATTGCTAAGTAGTGTTTCATTGCTGTAACTGCATTTTTACTGAATTAGTTAACTGTAAACTGCTTTTTTCATACTGAGAGTTGTATCTTCTGTTTGTGAGTGCTCTCTCTGTGCTTTTCTGTGCATTTTTGTTTTTTTTCTGTGTTCTAGTCAAGTAGCATAGTCTAGATACAGGTTTGTTGCATCCAGGCCTGGTTGTTTTGCTTGCTGAGTTTCCTGGCAGCTATCTTGTGCTGGTAGCTGCCTGCCTTCTCTGTTAGTGAGAGTAAAAGGACTGATTGACCTTCTTTAGTGCAAGTTATTGGTTGAAAGTGCAGGGACTGGGTAGCAAAATAATGGATAAAATGCCACAACAGAGTCTTTAATTACAAAACGTTTTGATCTCTTTTGTTCAAATTGAAAAGGAACTTCATCAGAGACAAAGTGATCTCTACTTCTTAGAACTTTCATAACCAAACTTTTCTAAAATGTTTTTTAAATAGTTCAATTGATCATACAAGCTATTTTATGAGTTTATTGTTTACTAATCTAATGCATCTGCTATTATGTTTTTGTACAATATTTGCTTTTATTTTTAATGGCATTGGTATTTAGCATGCATATATATTTGATGCAGGAAATTTGGGAATAGTATTGGTATTTTGATGTGTGTATAGCTTTAAGTTTTGATGCCTTTTTTAAGTGTATAAAAGGAAGGACGTAGAGATCACATTGTTTCTGATGAAGTTCCTTTTCAATTGAAACAAAAGCACTCAAAACTTTGTGTAATTAAAGTCTGTTCTGTTCTGGTGGGCTTTTGTTTCAGTTTAACACGTGCACTGATAATGGTTTTCTATATTTTGGTTGTTTTAGATAACTGCAGACAGTGGAATGTTGCAGAGTTGTTTTCTGGCTTTGAAGCCAGCTCCACTTCCATTAGTCACAGCAACACACCAGTGGATCTTACTGTTTTGATAGAATGCATGGATCATCTTAGGGACTGTGTGGATTCTCTGGTTGCAGCTTTTGGCAGCATTAGTAATGAAACAAGGATTGCAGACAATGGCATATCCAGTACATGTAAAGTAAGAGTTTCATCTTATTCTGAAGCATGTACCAAAAGTTTGAAGACTCGTTTTATTGATACAAGTGCTGCCTTCAGTTCTGTGGGAAGTTTCAACATTCAGGATTGGTTTACCTCAAAACATTTGTTAGTAAAAAAGTAATCTAGAGGTCTGAGAAGAACAATAGACGGTTTAATGATTGGGAACTTACATTTGAAGCAAGAATTAACAAATTTGAATCATTACTAACTAAACTTAAGTCAATACATTACGACGATTCTTTCCTCAACTATTGTATTAGCAACAAGCGAGTACCAAAAGGCTTACGCATTTGGAAATACCCCAATGGGGTAATCCATGGGTCCCTGTTGCATTTTGAACTTGTAGAATTTTTTAGCTATATAGGCATTGAATACATGAATATTATTGTTTGGGATAATCTGAGATGGTTGAACCAGGTAGAAGAGGAAATTCATATTCTTGATTCCGAGATACAGAAAGATTTATTGTTCAAGCATTGATTTGGGGAATTCCAGTCTATTTTAAAAAAATGTGTCAGAACATGAGACAGCTTCTTTTAAAAGCAAACAAAGAAATGTTCTCAGAGACATTAGTGACTAAAAAGTCTACCCTACCCCACATGGAGGAGGAAAACCAAAGGATAATAGTGGCACAACATCCAATAATGATCTTGACAAAGTCAGCAGGGAACAGGGGGATGGTAATATCCCCATAGATCTAAGAGGTTAGAGGAGAGAAGGGAAAGACAAGCCAATTGATCCTCTAGCCCCCAAGAAAGGCACAACAAATAGGTTTTTCAGAGAACCAAAACAAGCAAGAGCCAGCACAAAATGTGTGGTTTTAACAAAATTTTATGTGTGAAAAGCATAACAATGGGTGAAGGGACATAAATACAAATCCCAGCCCCCAAACCAAACTGGTTTCATCTTAATAACATTCTTCAGTGGAAGACAAAATACACAACAAAACAAGCAAGCTGGGAGCTGTCATCAACTCTCCTAGTGATGTAGGGATACTACAAGAGGGTCTCACTCAAACAAATGATTGGTGCCAGAAATGTGGCCTCAAACTAAATGCCTAAAAATGCATCATAACCCCTTTTGGGGAGCATGATGTCTCCACAAATTATCACATTAATAACAATGTCCTAAGCACAGAAGCAGTTGTGAGGGACCTGCACACCCAGGTAAACAGCAATTTAACATTTGACCACCATGTTGGCTCCATTATACGGAGAGCTTTCCACATGGCTCACCTCATTAGTAAGGATATTTCTTCCAGGAACAAAGAAGTCATAGCTTCCCTGTATTCCTCCCTTATCAGGCCCATTATCAAGTATAACGCCTGTTTTGGCATGTAGCCCACAAAGCAGATGCAGCAGCTGGAGAGACCACAGAGGTACCTGACCAGGAGAATCCAGGGATTAAAAAATTTATTCTACATGGATAAGATAAAAGCCCTGTCACTCTTCTCCATTTCATACAGACTCCTCAGAGGGGATCTATGTCTGGCATACAGAGCAATCTCTGACCCAGCCTTGATGAAATTGCTGTATATCTGCAAGTCAAACTCCACTCCCGTGACCTGCACGAAAAACCTCAGCTTGGTCTGCAACATCAATAGGACTTGTGGTGGGACAGATTTGTCTCCCAGAGACTCTCCCATCTGTAGAATAGACTCTATTTCCACATCAAGCAGAATACTTCATTATCCCTCTTTAAGAGGAAGCTGGATGACTGGATGGGAAATAGAAAATGCACCCCTGTGATTTCACCTGTGTCATTGCTGGACAGGGGCATTGGATGCTTACTTATGGGAACATGGGCTAATTTATTAGCTAGGCTTATAAGAGGTTCAGGGCCAGTAACCTAGTAACTTGTTATGATCCTTGCTATGATCATATGTAATATATACAGCTGTGCATCTACAATGTAGGTGATGAAAGACAAGCCACTATCAGAACTGCATATACCTATACTATTTTGTATGTGCTGCACAAATATTCCACGAGTATGATGTGAGGACATCTGTGTGAATGCCTGCACTGTTCCTCATAAGTAAGCACAACAGCATAACATAATCGTTCATTGTCAAATGTTACCACGTGGGTTCACCCAACCATGCTGTCAGTGCAGCCCACTATTCACCTAAAGATCCACATGGGTATGTTGTGCACAATCAGTCCAGTGTACTACTGCACATGTCTGTCCTTACAACTGATCTAGGATAATGTTGGATTACTTGACTCTCTGCGGTATATCATATCTCTGGCATTAACTGTGTTCTTATCTCTGTACAAATTATAATATCATTTATTAGTATTACAACCCACTATTTCCAAATGGCAGAATGCTGGTCCCAGCAGTCACCAGCCTACAATTATGTTTCTTGATCAAATGGTTTTCCTCATGTCACCTAAAAAGGAAGGATGGCAGAGGTTGAATAAAATAAGCAAAACTGAGAATGACATCCTACAACAGTGAGACAGCTTTCCACAACTTCATTACTGTTCATGGGTTAAATTGCACAATAAACAAGTGACAGAAGTGTGTCACTGACATGGTTTGGCAGGCATGAAAGAACACAAGATGCATAGCAGTACAAAAGTCATTCCCCAGACTAAGAAGGTACTTCCCCTGCATGCCTAATAGATGTGGAGAAGATTGTGATGTCCCTGCATGAGGATGATGAAGCTACGGTATCACAGCTTATGGAGTGTTCTGAGACTGTGAAAGTAGAGCATGCCCATGACACTTAGGGTGGGAGTGCACCAAATTAATAACCATACTGCTTGTTTATAACAGCTATGTCCTGTGTGTTGGCAAGCTACAATACCACTGCATACATTTCCCTTTGGCATGTCAGGCATACAGGCACATGGGAATGGCAGTGGAGGACTGTCTCTCTATTATAGATACACAGTCTGTACTGCTGTTTGTATGCATGACACACATCCTGACATGTAACATTGGCATGCAGATTCACTCTGTTCTTTTTTGCATTGTATGCTGAAGGGCATTAACACAGCTGTGGTGCCACTTATACAGTCTGGCTCAAGACAACAGGTTAACGTCAACACTAACGGATCATCTGATGATGATGTTGAGACACAGAGCATGTCACAGTCAGATAGTACACAGGTAATGTCTCACTTCTGTGTGACCCACTAAAGATTTTTCATGGAGATGTGGTCTCATCCAACCTGAACTATATGCGCTATGGCATTTGCACTCTCCATTCCATAGGATCATATCCTGACTGGCAGAACCCTTAGGCTGCAGTGCTGCACTACATCCTATATGGATATATCTACCATACACAATGCACATAATGTAGCAGGAGATGGTATCAATACATGTCAGAGCCAACCATGGATATGCAACTTTTGCTAAAGATGATTCAGCAGATCTGCAGGACTATCATCAGGGTGCGGTCTGCTTCTACCCTTGATAACAAGGAACTGATTGATGTGGTGCATAGCTTTGTGAGAATGTCACCCATCACTACCAATGCTTAGGTAAGGCCATGAAGATCAATGATGATGTCATGTTAAGTCTCAAGAAGACAATGGTGGGACACTTATTTCTCCTATCCACCTCTGTGTAGAAGATGGCAGGTGTCACCATTATTACCCTGTTCAGTGTTATTATTGGTTGTTACAGATGGGTAAGCACTTCAAATGGTGATTATGTAAGGCCAACACATGGCGTGCAATCTTCAGCTGCAAGTCTAGGTATATCAGACTGCACTACTGTATGTCCTAGGCTGGCACAGCTGTCAGCCCTCAGAGACAGGACAGCTGTCAGTTTACAGGAGCATGACAGCTTGCCAGTGAACTACATTCAGGTCACATTCCTGAGGTAGTATGGTATGCATGTCACTAAGGGTCTCCAGTCCTACCTTCTCAAGCACGCACAGAAATGCAAAGTACAGGTATGTATTGGCACCCTGTTCCTAGACATGGTACCATCAATCTACAAGAAACTAACTCAGTGGCCCTAGATCATGAACATGTAGTGACACTCCCTCTCTGTGATTGTCCCATAAAACCAGCCTCTCCCTTCCACCAGATGACAAAATTAATAACATGGAGTACATCTTACAACAGTACCCCTGTCTTTACCTTGGGTGACATGCCTCCATACCTTGATGACAACCATGTGTCATTGTGTCCTCCATCACATGTTCAAATGATGAAGACTTGCACCAGTGTACACTTCTTCCTCCTGTTTGTATATGTAGAGATGTCTGATGTAAAGTGTTCACTGCATACATGTCATTAGCACACAGAGCAGGACATGGCACCACATCTTCTTGTCATGGATACATGCAGCTGGACTAGTCACCTCTGCTTTGCCTGTTATGCCATGTGTTGAGCCCATCAGTATCTTGGATGCAATGAAGCTACTACTTACTGTCTCTTGGCCTCATTGTTGGCACTGGATGATGGTCTGCAGAGTGTGACAGAGAAAATGATAGTAAAACCACAGGTTTCCTGGATGGATGGCTAGAGGACCAGCATGCTTGCTAGTAATTATGTTACAGAGCCTGCAGCATTCTATGAATACCTTACAAGTGGTGACAGGGGTATCCTGCAGAGTCTACCTAAACATATTCAGTCGGTCTGACTTTGGCTTTAGCATGCCCAACACTTGCTATATGATGCTTCTGACTTGCACGGGAGTGGTGTTATATTGTTGTTTGGTGAAGATATGAGAGTTTGTTATGGACTCAACAAATAAAAATCCAGTGAATTTCCTGCATCACCTAAAACTATTGGAAACATATGATGGGTCAGATATGGATACAATGACTGTCTTTGGCTGTGTGTGTGTGTGTGTGTGTGTGTGTGTGTGTGTGTGTGTGTGTGTGTGTGTGTGTGTGTGTGTGTGTGTGTGTGTGTGCATGTGTGTGCGTGTGTGTGCGTGTGTGTGTATGTGTGTGTGTGTGTGTGTGTGTGTGTGTGTGTGTGTGTGTGTGTGTGTACATATATATATATATATGTATATATATATATATATATATATATATATATATATATAATTTGTATATGTGTGTATATGTGTTTGAATGGTTATCAACACTTTCACCATGCACATTACCTGGCAGTTTATGGACTGGCAGCCTTAACTCACACTCCATTGTCCATGGACTCAAGATGGGGAATTTATTGCTATATTTTTGCAACATAGAGCAAACAGTATCTCACAGCAGGAGGTATTGTCACACAAGAAATGTATGGTAGTGGCTTTCACTCTTGGTGTGCTGGGTAAACAGTTATGATTATCCACATGTTAAAGTAGCGTATCAAAAAACATACTAAGTGATCTGCAGACAGCCCCTATAACATACGGTTGTTTGTGTCTGGAAATTTCCAGCAACAAGTATGATAAGAACTATACATGAACTAGTGTGTAGAAGTACAAGAAGTCCACAAATTACGCTTGAGCCACTTTATGTGTAATGTATGTCAACCAATGCCTGTATGACGATTTTGTCTACTCAAAAATTGTCCATCTGCTGCTGGTCATTAAGCTCATGTCATGTAATCTGTTGCTCATCCTGTTGTGTTTGTGCTGTCTGCCACTGTCCCACACTACTGGGTGTGATGCAGTAGTAATTTAAACTGTTTATTGTTGGTTCAAGAATGCAGCTACTGCTTCAAGTAACTGCAAAAGTTCCATTTGTTTTTTTTGCATGCAACTTAATGCAAGATTAGTCACCTAGACCTATGAACCATGATCTGCTTTAAGAGGTGTTCCTCAGCATGTCATTATGGAATCATTAAATCTCACTTGCATGTCAAGTTTAGTCATTTGTATCTGTTCATTTTCTCACTGTTTCCCCCTCTGCTCAGCTGGGCATAATGCTGTTCTGCATACTAAATAAACTGACAAGTAATATGAGCCATACTTAAGTACTTCATGGCAGTGTTTCTTCTAGTATGTCTTAGGGCTTAAAATGTATTTATCATTTTATAATACAATCTTGCCCCATAAGGACTGCAGTGGTGCAGCGGTTAGCATTGTCACTTCAAAGCAAGAGGTTCTCTGGTTCAATTCTTGGCTGGAGTGCCTTCTGTGCGGACTCTGCATGTTCTACTTGCAGTTGAGTGAATTTAAAGACATGCAAGTGGGTGTGTCTTCTTTGAAGGTTGGGCATTGGGCTGCCAGGCTGACATTGTAAGAATTTCACTGCCACTCATTAGCGGACTGGAGTTCTGCTGTGGTGACCCCTAACTGGGAAAAGACAGTAATACTATTTTGTCCCATTCACAATCAACAATTTGCCAGTTCTTGCTTCCCTTACTGATCCATTTATTCCTTTCCTGTCTCCACCATTAGAGGGTACTCTGAATGTAGACACAAGTGAAAGCATACCGCTCAACCTCCTAGAGAAAGAAATCTAGACAAAGCCATAAATAAAAGACAAATACCCCAAAATAGGGACAGGTTTTAAATATTGCTCTTACAAACTTAGAAAGTTGATAGAATAACAGGTTTTGCGTTAGCATGCATTTGCTGAAGGGTATGAAGTCTGAAAGTGAAATGGCGATCATTATTTTCTAAGTTCAGTCTTTAACAGTTTGTCAAAAAACACAATTTTATGAAAAACAGACCAAAATATGAGGCAAAAATCTGGACATTCTGAGAAAATCTGTGCAATTGAGAGGTATGAGGGAAAGTCAAAAACATGATCTTCTGGAGGCTGGGAGATTATGAATCATACAGCAGGTCTCAAAAGTATTACTGAACACACACACTTCAATATGTCAATGCCCAGGTAAGGTGTACAACTTCACACAACCACACTTCTCAACATGAGTTGGTGGACACTTTAGCAAGTTTTTTTATATGGTGAGTAATTCTGGGCCTTCTACAAAAGAAAATGATGTATCAGATATTTGGTAAAGCAGTGTCAAATTTTATCATTTTTCCACACCTGTCTCCTTTAGTGTTTGGACCTAAACACACACACAGTACAAATGCAGGACCAAAAATCACTGGTAACCAAACATGCGCTGCAGTGCTTGTTTAACTAAATAGACCTGGGACCCATGTATAAATGAGACATATCACGTTCCACAACAATGAGCCAATGAACCATCTTTAGAGGGTATGCAGTTTTTTTTTTTCATTTTTTTTTTTTGTGTCATTGATGTATTATCTTGTAATCAAGAGGGCTGCTTATTGTTTCCTTTGCAGAATTTAAAACTGGTTTCAAACTACTACTGAGAAGGAATGATATAAATTGCTTTTTGCTCAGAATAATTAAACTTTGCTTTTAATATAGCAAGTCTGAATCCTTTTTATTGATTGCTACTTTGATAATATGTTTACTAGGCTCTCACCCCCCAACACACACACACACACACACACACACACACACACACACACACACACACACACACACACACACACACACACATACACGCACACATACTTCATTCATGAACTAGTCCAACTAACCATCCGCTGCCTGGAATTGATCTGACTGCTCATTCCTTATTTGTCTCCTGTGCTAACCTCTGGTGCTTTTCTTTTGCAATTGCATGGCACAATTACTCACACTACTAATTAGATGCAGATTGTGTTTCCTACCAGTGACTTTTCTGGCAGGGTAAGCATATGAGGAAAAAAATAATAGAAAAGCCTCAATATGGTATGTGATTGTAAACATGATTACTAGCCAGACCTCTGCTTCACAGCTTCAGGGTCTGGCATTCAGTGTTGCCTTCTGACCTTTTCATCATTATCTTTGTAGAATTTCATATGTTCCCACCACATTTCTGTGGGTTCCCTGTGTTCTATAGTGTCCTCAACCATCTACAAAACATGTTGTTTGGTTCAATTCCTAAATGCCCATATTTATGTTCTAGATTTCCATTGTAAGTTCACAGACAGCAACAGCAAGTCTGCTCCTCAGAACTGTGAGAATTTAAGTTTGATTAGGTGAAATATAAGCTATGGCAAAAATTATTCTATCTCAGAGACTTCCTCCTTGTCTGAGGTACATTACTATTGGATTTAGTATCCATAAGTAGCAGAAATAAGGGGGTGTAGCCTCCCACATCAGGCAGATGGAAGGAAACTTGCCCTGCCAGCATAAAGCATTTGTAGAGTCTTGCAGAGTTTTAAAGTAGAGTGATGTATGAATTTTACCTTATTTAAACGGAGGAGCTTGTGAGGTTATATTTTATCTCAGGAAGTTTCTATAATTGAAACAAAAGCACTTGTCAATTGTTGGAGTGAATAAACTTGTTTTTCTCAATTATTTATGTGTGGACCTGCTTTTCAGATACCATTTTCAGTTCATAAAGCACTTTCATGTTTACCAGAGAATTTTGCATTTCACTGGTTATGTCAGGTGAATTGCCATATTTTGTATAGTTT
Source organism: Protopterus annectens (assembly GCF_019279795.1). NCBI lineage: Eukaryota > Metazoa > Chordata > Ceratodontiformes > Protopteridae > Protopterus > Protopterus annectens. Next base: position 1,929,859,434 of record NC_056735.1, on the reverse strand, counting down.
TGGGACTCACAGTGCTGTGTACTGAACTTCCAGTAGGTTATCATATGTTGGATTTATCCTTGGTTTTGTGGCCTTGTTTTGTGATCATCAATGAAGCAAAAAGAAAAATGTTACAGAGGGATTTATATAAATACATTTACACAGCTGTCCCATAGGAGAGTGAAATGAATGTATGGTTGATAAATGCTTAGAAACAGTTTTTTTCTATTTATTAGTAAAAATGTTTTATTATTTGATATGAAAATAAGATTTTGCAATGCATTTAGAGGATGGACTTTAACTTCTTGTAACAATGACATTCATTGGTCACACTATGACAGAATGGTAAACATGGAAAAAGTATGCAAAATTTAATTGTGAGGAGTTAGACAGATGTTTCAGTTATTTATGGACCTTGACAAACATATATTAATTACAGCAGAGTTTATACCTTGGTTGTTAATTCTAATTAACAAGATGGCATGCTAGATAAAGAGCCTGCATTAATATAACTAAAATGTATTTACTAAAAATTTGACAGGGACACTAAGACAAAAATGTGAAGGAGGCATGCTGAAAACATCACTAAACTCTGTTAGGCAGATTAGATGAATTTCACAATGGAAAACAGAATCTATTTAAAGTTACATTTGCACCATGAACACTAAGTGGAATTTAACTACCCTAGCACTTTGAGTAAATAATAATAATAATAATAATAATAATAATAATAATAATTATTATTATTATTTACTTTTGCTGCCTGTGTTAGTCCCAATAGGACTAATTGCAGAATAAAGAAAAGGTGGTATTTGTATTAACTAGGAATAATTTATCCAGCACAATAATGCCACAGGATTTTTCTATCATCCTAAGCCCCTACAAAATTAAACAAGTAGCAGATTAGTTTTACATCTTATGCAGATACCAGAATTCCAGGAGTTTAATACTACTACTGCAGTGCTGTCCTACTATGCCAGTATTAGAACCTCAATCATATCACTTAGTTTGGGAAAAGGACCACCTGTCTTTTGGTCTTACCAATAGCAGCTGCAAGTGCACTATCTGTTAAATCAACAATTCTACTGTTTTTGACTATACAGCTGAAAAAAATGAAAATTAATAATGTATGACTTGAGGTACAATAATAAACAAGAACAACAACGACAACAAAAAAACTTCATACTCGAATGACATTTCCAGGTCAGAATATTGTAATACTATATCAACAGAGAGAGAGTAACAATATACCCAGCATCACTACAATGTGGTTAAAACACAGATATTTCTAATGAATCCTGGTTTCATAAATATGGTACCTGTTGATGTTTTTGATGTTATCTTCCAGCTAAAAGGATTGACAATGATTAATGCTCCCACAAAATACTTTTTTTTGATACAAATAACCTCCAAGAGTTTATGTAATGATCACTTTTGGCTGAACTATCTATATTACAAAATTGCTACTACCTCACTGGAGGTCATTTAAAACTTCATATAATACTTAACATTCCTACCATGCAAAGTATATCCTAATATCTTGAAAGATTTCTATAAAACTGTGACTAAAATAATGACCAAAAATATTCTATCTGTTGGGTTACATTAAAGTTAATATGCTCTGTCCCTAGGAGATTTCAAGACAAAGAGCATCAATGGACTTTATTTAACACAAACACCTTTTTGTCTTATTAGACACAATATGCTTACGAGGATTAGTTGGGTCTATATTAAAAGACCGAAGAGGTGTTTCAGTGAACACCTCTTGGTCGACACATAATGAGTGAATGTACTAAAGTGCAAATGCTCAAAACAGCAGTTTCTTTCCCTGGGAAAGAAATCACTTGGCCATCCCCGTGTGTTTGCCCCTTTCCTCACTGTAGTGTGATCTCGGAGATTGTATATTTAGTTAGTGGTGGTGTGGGGGGCACAGCTTCCCACGTTGGGGGGTGTGGGGACAAAGCCCCCATGTTGTTATGTTTTAAAGAGTGTGTGTATGTTTTTGTGCTAGCAGCTTCTTTCCCAGGGAAAGAAAACACTGTTTTGAGCATCATGCTTTAGTGCGTTCGCTCATTACATGTTGACCAAGAGGTGTTCGCTGAAACACCTCTTCAGTCTTTTAGTATAGACCTGAATAGTTTCATAGGTTCATTGGTGTTTACAAGGCTAATGACCACAGGGGCCTTTTTAAGCCTACCCATGCATGCCAAATTTTTGACAAGTTCTGGTACTCTTGGTAAGTGTAAGCAGGAGCTTGGGAAATGAAACATTAACAAGCCACGGCCTCAGAGATTAACCATTTACAGGCTGCCTGTGTTCATTAAAGACACAGGTGCCAAACCAGGGATGAAATTCCTGTTCCCCATCCAGTTGTTCAAGTTATACTTGAATTGGGTTAGGGAGGAACTCTGCATCACATGGATGGGGATACTGTTTGAAAGAAGGGATAGTCTCTGGGATACATACCTGTTTCTACAGCAGGTCCTATTTATATCACAGGCAAGGATTAAGTCTTTAGAATGAGTAATTCTGGTGCTGCTTGTTTTGGGGATATGCAAAATGTCCATCACAGTGGAGTCTGACAATGCCTTCAATGCCACACAAATATCTTCCCTCAACAGCCCGTAGGAGAGAAAATACAGGGATAGGGCCTTGAGGCTATCTGCACAGGACATGTTACTTATACCCTGTATTATTTTTAGTGAGTAACCTCTGTGGACATTGCAGTTGTTGGGTATACCTGGTTAGATACATACAAAAGGGGGCATTGTACTTAATTATATGTCTGATGAATGCTGAATACAATGGAACAGTGACTTACTTGGGACTAAACGCTATACCTTTGTTTAAATGTTGCACAACATAGAATCATTTCCTCAATACTGTAGATACATGATGGTTAAAGGCTAGATTACTGTCTATGTGTGTCCCCAAGTACCTGACTGCTGTGTCAACTCTTAGGGGTATGTTGTCAGTATGATAGTTACCAGGGGTGAATGATTTCCTGAAATATACCATTATGCATTTATTGGCATTTAGTTTTAGTCCATGGCTCTAACATCAATTGTTTACCTGTGTCAGCCCTTCCTGGAGAACATTTGTGTCAGTGAGGAATTCAATGACAGCTCCTAATTTTCAGTCATCTGCAAATTTAGTCAGCCAGAGCCGTTGACGTTGGCCTTGACTTCAGAGAAATAAATACCAAAAAGGAGCACTCCAAGGACTGATTCCTGAGGGACTCAGCTTGTGACTGGCTTCTTTGTAGAGGTGAGCTCCTCAATTCAAATTTTCTGGGTTTTGTCTACAAGCCAGCTGGCTGTCCACTGGGTGACATAAGGGTTTGTAAATAACCCCTTGAGTTTTTCAACAATGCCTGGGTGGGGTATTGTGTGAAATGCACTGGCCAGGTCAAGATAGGTAGTTTGACCTATTCTGCCTTTATCCATTGCTTTGGTAACCTTCACAAAGAAGTCCATCAGGTTGAGTTGAGTTGGGTCCTGTGTCTGGAGGTTTCCTATGTCATTATTGATAATTTCCATGATAATTCTTCCCATGTCTTTGTGCATTTGACTAGTGAGTCTTATGGGTCTGTAGTTACCAGTGTTTGTAAATGGACTACCTTTTTGCAGAGGGATGACTGCTGCTGTTCTCCGGTCATGAGAGACAAAGCCTGTTTGGAAGCTACAGTTAAATAGCAATTCCAGAGGTCCTGATAGGTCATGTTTCATACTATGTACAAGGCATCCTAGGATAGTGCCTGGGACCATTGATGCAGTGTTCTTGGCCTAAGATAGAGCATCATGGACATGTTCCCTAGTGATGACAGGTGGAGTTATATTTGATGGTGTTTCCTGAGGGAAGGTTGAGGGTGAGAATTGGGTAAAGTTGGAGATGAATTTGTCAGACAGTAGGTTAGCCATATCTACTGGTTCAGTATAGGTGGCTTCATTAACAATGAGATCTCCATTCAATTTTGTATTGCCTTTGAGGTTGTGGACATAGCTCAAGAATGCCTTGTGGCTGTCCTTTGCTTGGGAGTCCAATTTTACCTCACATCTGGGATTGGTAGACCTTATTTGTCCTCTGAGTTGTTTGTTTGGTTTGATGAGAGTACTTTTATCCTGCTGGGTGCTGCACCTCCTAAATTTTGCCATGATTTTCTTCCTTCTGTCGTACAGCCCATTGATGTTGCGATACCATATGCTACCTCTGGCAGCTATTAACTTAGGGTTTCTGTGAACAGTTTCCACATAGGAAGCAGTGTTCTTGGGTTTATGGGAGCTTAAAATTTTGCCAGATTATCACTTAATAGTAGGAAGTTAGCCTTAGATTAGCTCCAGGTTTTAATTTTACTTCAAAGGAGACCATTTTATGGACTGACCTTACCAGAGAAGGAATTACGCTAGGGTGTGTTCAGCACTCTCCCAAATTAGTGAGGACCAGATCCAGCATGGTTGCAGCCTTGGTTGGTGTATTGACAATCTGGTTCAGGGAGTTTATGTTTACAAAATCCAGGAATTTTTGTGCCTGTACATTTGGCGTTGTATATGATTTCCAGTTAATAATGTAGTAATTAAAGTCAGCCATAAATACGGTATTGGTTTGGATAGTGTTTTCATTATGGCTGAAAATGAACTATAAACTTTAATAAAACAGAAAATGTAAAATAAAAGGTAAGCACTTTCAAAGTTACTCAATCTGCTCCTTCAGACCATATAAAAACCACTAAAGGAATAACATTTAAAAATCTAACAAGATCCAATCATTGAAACACATGCAGTCAGCTGACTCATGAATGAATCAACCAATCAAGTGTTCACTATGGGCCAAACCCCCAAAAGTTTAATTTAATGACATGGGGGTGGGACATCAACACTGGCTTCAATTAAATCATCCCATTCATTCCTGGTGGAAGGTATGCTTGTAAAAGTAGTATCCAACTTAGCTCATGGCATTCTGTTATATTATTCTGATCTCTACCCCGCACATTCAGTGACGTCAGCTCCAGCACAAAAAAACTTGAAAGAGTGATCACTACCTCATTCCAATGCATGCTTGTCTAGGGCATTAGTTATTTCTTTTTATATATGCTCCATGACCCTTTCTTTTAGCGTACAATTCATTTTGCCAACATAGAAGGCTCTGCAGACAGCACAGTCTGCATAATAAACCAAATCTTTACTCTTCAGTATAAATGTCTATCCCTATTATAAAACCAGTACTGGGTTGCAGAAATGAGGTGTTTGTTAGAATATATTTACATGCTCCACAAGTGTAGAATTTAAAAGTCTCTTTTTGATCAGAGTGAACTGTTGTCTCTATCAAGATATTCTAATAGTATAATTGTCATTTAAGGGAATGGTTATTCCTAAAACAAAAACCTAGGAGAATCATCATTAACCTTTCTGAGGTCAGGATCAGCTTGTAAAATAGACCAGTTCTTTTTCAAAATATTATATACTGTGTTCGCATCACTCAAATAGGTGAGACAAACTCTGTTCTTACAATGTGTACCAGCGGAAGTAGCCTCTTCAATATTATCATTCCTGAATCACTTAGAAAAGTAGGGTCTTCCATAACTATTCCACATACAAAGTACCTCATTCATGCAATATTCAATCTCATATAATTTATATCTTCAAGCTAAAAATTCATTTTTAAGAAGTCCAAAAGCTGAAACCAGGTCATTGTCATGTTGCCTCATTATCCACAGGAATTGTCCCTTTATAACATTTGTAGTACTATGACCAGGATGCATACTGGTTCTGTGTAACAAGGTATTCCTCTTACAACACGTATGCTAACTTGGCCATTGCATGCAGGGAACAGGAGTATTTATTACATAATAATGTTTTTGTGGGGAATATCCTGTTCTACAAGCGATTCATGGGTGATATCTTTCCTGTATGGAAAGAAACAGACAGAGCTTGAATAGTTTTTTTGATTTTTTTACACAAGACTACTGATTTTATGGAAGGTTATTGCTTTTCTCATGGAAGTATAGACTTCCTCAATGTTACAGTTGACAAGGGAGCACTCGGACATTGCCATACATGTCTGTACAGGAAATCTTGTAAGAGGAATACAATGTTAAAGCATGTAATATTTTGAAAAATAATTGGTCTCTTTTACAAGCTGACCCTGACATCAGAAAGGTTACTGATGATTGTCCTAGGTTTTGTTTTATGAGTAATCTTTTCCGTAAATGACAATTATGCTATCAGAATAACTTGACAGAGACTACAGTTCATGCTGATCAAAAAGGGACTTTTACATACCGCACTTGTAGAGCATGTCAATATATTCTAACAAACACCTCATTTCTGCAACCTAGTACTGGTTTTATAATAGAGACAGACTTTCATGCTGAGTGTAAGAGTAAAGATGTGGTTTATTATGCAGACTGTACTGTCTGCAGAGCCTTCTATGATGGCAAAATGAATTGCATGCTAAAAGAAAGGATCATGGAGCATATAAATTATATAAATAAAAAGAAAGTAACTAATGCCCTGGACAAGCATGTATTGGAATGAGGTAGTGATCACTCATTCAAGCTTTTTGTGCTGGAGATAACTTCACTGAATGTGTGGGGTGGAGATCAGAATAATATAACAGAATTCCATGAGCTGTATTGGATACTACTTTTACGAGCACACCTTCCACCAGGACTGGGTGGGACAATTTCTTTGAAGCCAGAGTTGAAATTCTGCCCCATGTGTCATTAAATTACACTTGTGGGGGCTTGGCCCATAGTGAACACTTGATTGGTTGATTCATTCATAAGTCAGCTGACTGCATGTGTTTCAAAGACTAGACCCTGTTAAATGTTTAAATGCACTTCCTTTAGTGATTTTTATATGGTCTGAAGAAACAGACTGAGCATCTGTGAAAGTGCTTACCTTTTATTTTGCATTTTCTGTTTTATTAAAGATTATAATTCATTTTCAGCCTTGTTGATTGGAGTTTTATTTATTTTCTTAGAGTATTTTATTTTGTATTACTCCGACCTTTATTGAGTGGCTTTGTGTTTTGTTTCATATTGTTTTCAATATGTTTAAATACATGGCATGAGTTTCCTGTTTCATAGAGGCGGACCTATAGCTTACATGGACATGGTATGGGAGTTCATCTATGATAATCTGAATGAGAAGAAGTTGAACTGTATAGTCCTATTTGACCACCCTTGAGGTATATTTATTTCTGATGGAAATTGAGACACCTTCACCTTTAGTGCCTGTCTGTGTGGTAGCTATTCTAAATGTGTGGAAAGGATTATAATCTTGCACTGTTGGTGTGCTTTCCACAGCTATAAACCATGTCACAGTAAGAACTTGGTTATATTCAACTGGACGTGTAAAGAATTTAAGTACCTTTATCTGCTCTTTTTTTTTAAAATACAGTATTTAATTTGAGTGTTGAAGGAATTTTTATCTGAAGTTATTCTGCTCTTCAGTAACTTGAACTGAAGCTATTGTTGGCTGAATTTTGTTATTTGCTAGTAATTACAGGTGTGGGGTAGCCACATTCTTTGATTTCCTGTCCTTGCATATTTAAACTGGTGCATGTGAAATAATTCCTGCTTTAAAACTTCAGCTTGGCCAGCTAAGAACTTGGTTATATTCAACTGGACGTATAAGAGAATTTAAGTACCTTAATCTGCTCTTTTTTTTTTTTTAAAAATACAGTATTTAATTTGAGTGTTGAAGGAATTTTTATCTGAAGTTATTCTGCTCTTCAGTTATTCCCACCCACCCGCCCTGTTTTTGTTTTGGTGTTAATCTTAGTGGTATTGAAACTGCCCGCCCCTCAGCTTGCCTCTGGGCCCATCTCATTTGCTCACTCAACTGAGTGCAGTGAGATCATATTCTGATTTCAGGCACTCCTACTGTGTACAAAGAGAGCATCTGGGAAATAGTAAAAAAAATTAAGCTTATGTCCTGCCATTCTTGTTAAGTGGTACAGACTATTTGTAGGCTTCTGAGCCCCAAGCCCTTCTGTGTTTGAGGAAGCCTTCTAGCTTGTTTTTCTTATAACTAGCCAGTTTTCTAGTTTCAGCACTCAAATCTGTTTCTTTGATCTCAGCACTTGTTCAGAAAAAAAAAAAAAAAAAAATTTTCATCTGCTTTTAATGTACTTGTGTTTTACCTACTTCTTTTACTTTGCATCATCTTAAAATACTCAATTGTATTTATTACTGCTTGGTGTAACTCATTCTAAGCCTTTTGGTTTAAACACTTGGGCTTCGGACCAGTTAGTTGTTTTGCACTGAGAGGTTTGTGGTCTGCACTGTTGTGGCAGAACAGGTAGCTTACATCCTTCTAGGTTGAGAACTGCTGATTGAGGGCTCAGTGTCTGTTATTCTAAAGTGTATTAATTCTGGTTTAAGCACTTGGGCTTTCAAGCCAGTTATTTTACATTAAGAGGGTTCGTGGTCTGCACTCTTGTGGGAGGAGAGGCTGGACTCTGCCCTTCTGAGCTGGGAATTTCTGGTTAAAGGCTTATAGTGCATGCATATCTGAACTGTTTCTTACTGAAGTTGAGTGCGCCTTGTTTGCTGTGGCATAGACTGGATTCGGGCCTGCTGGATCTAGCTTTGTTTGTGTAACTTGAGCACTAATCCAGACATTCTCTAAAGTATTCAATGGTATTTATTACTGCTTGGTTGTAACTTGATTAAAGTGTAGCTATCATTCAAGTCTTTTGGATTAAGCACTTGGGCTTCAGACCAGTTGTTTTACATTAGGAAGGTTTGTGGCAAGCACTGTGGTGGCAGGACAGGTAGCTTTCATCCTTCTAAGTTGGGAACTGCTGATTGAGAGCCCAGTGTCCAAGTGTATTAGTTCTGGTTTAGGCACTTGGGCTTCAGGCCAGTTATTTTACATTAAGAAGGTTCGTGGTCTGCACTCTTGTGGGAGAAGAGGCTGGACTCTGCCCTTCTGAGCTGGGAATTTCTGGTTAAGGTTTATAGTGCCTGAATATTTGAACTGTATCTTACTGAAATTGGTTCACCTTGTTTGCTCTAGCATAGACTAGATCCAGGCCTGCTGAATCTAGCTTTGTTTATATGCTTGTTGTTTGTTTGCTTGTTATTTCCTGGAAGCTAATTCCACCTAATCCATAACTTCTCAGCGCTTCTGTGGATCACTAGTGATATCTGCATTGCTTACTGTACTTATTTCCTTGTTTCACTTGAAAGAAAGTTACTGTTTGTCATTTTGCATTTAGTTACTTGTAACACATTGCACTCAAGTTACCTGGCACTTGCTCACTAAAGCAATTATATAAGTCAGCACTAAAAATTAAAAGCACTACACCCTCACTCCCCACTGGCCCTTGTTTTCAATTAAGGAATTCCCAATATTATTCTAGCATGTCCAAAGGTCAGTTGTCAATCTTCTCTCGGTCCAGCTGGTGAATCTGGGAATCTTGAGGCAATGTTATAACTGCCTCATGTACACAGACAACCCTCTCCTCCTCCCACATAACACAAATACTTGCGAGAGATGCAGCTATTTAGCCAAACTGGAGGCTGAGCTCTCTCAACTCAGGACTGGCAAGACCAGACAGGAGGAGAAGGCAACTACACACACCACAAAACCAGCCTCACATAATGCTACCACTCCACTGAATCAAACACATAAACACACAAAGACATACTCGGAGGCTCTGAGTAAAATTTACCTAAACAGCAGAGGCCTCCAAAGCAGACACCCAAACAACTGCTACCTCAAGACACCCCACAAGCAACACATAAACCACAAAAGCAGTGTGCAAAGCAGTCACAGCCCTTAAGGCCAAATACAACACCAAACATAATTGTCATAGGTGACTCCATAGTCAGACACACTGGCGTCCCACTCACCAGGCTGAACAAGGAGAGGGTCACAGTAAGCTGCCTATCGAGGCTAGAATCCGCCACATAACACAAGCACTCGGGTCACTCCACGGCAAGTACAAATATGACACAGTCATTGTCCATGCTGGTGTGAGCGACCTGAGGCGTACCTCCCTGGACTACATGAAAAGAGACATAGAGGAGCTCTCTGATTATGTAGCCCAGGCAGGTATGACCCTAACCCTGAGCAGTATCCTTCCTTCACCAAGAATGATGCCACAATATAGAGACAAGATGATCAGCTTTAACAATTGGCTTAATGTCTGGTGTCATTCAAAGGGATCCAGTGTCTGTCTGCCTGGGATGACATGCTTGACAAGCCACGCTGCCAGGGCGGCTTGCACCTGTCACCCTGGGATTCGGATATTGGCTAAGGCTCTTGCCACCCCATAGTGCCTTTTTAGGCAAGGCTCAAATTCTAAACCTACCACCTAGAAAACAAAAATGGGAAGAAACTGAGGGTAATGCTGCTCAATGCCAGAAGTCTAAATCTCAAAATGCTGCACTCGAGGCCCTTCTCAGTATGGAGAACATCGATGTCTGTGCTGTAACTGAAACCTGGTTCAAGGCTCCTGAGAGCACCCGGCACTATTAGGTTTTACCTCATATCATGCGTTCGGCCCCAAAACCGGACCACACCACAAAAGGAGGGTGTATCCATATTCATAAAGGATACCCACACCTCCAGGTTGGTGGCAACGCCTGAAGCTTGGAAACCATCCAGGTGCAACTAACCATAGGCAAAACTGCTCTACAAATTGTAGCATGCTACAGGCCACCCTCTCAAACTCAGGAACCCCACACAGCCTTCCTGAAGACACTGGAGGGTATAAATGTATCTCAAACACCATCATATTGGGTGACTTCAACTACCGAATATAGACTGGGAACATTACTCAAGCCCTAACTTTCTAGCCCAACGGTTCCTGGAGTTCATAAATTCAAATGCCATGGAACAGCTAGTCACTGTTCCACGAGGAGAAAATATACTAGATCTCATTGTCACAAACATGGGGACAAAATGCTCCACACGGAAGTATATCCCTCATTGGTGAGATCTGATCATAAACTAATCTCACTGGAAATCCACATCCGCCCCACCCCAAACAAAAGACCATAGTGAAGAACTTCTCTAAAGCAAACTTCACACTACTCAAGACTGGTGTGGTATCCTTCAAGGCCCTGAGCCAGTGGAAACCACAACCCAAGCTCTGAAGCCCTTACAAATGCCTTCTATGAACACCTCCAGGACTGCATGGATCAGGCAATCCCAAATAAAACCAAGACTCTTTCCACAAAGGGCAAGCGTCCAGTCTGGTGGACCCCAGCCATTAACAAACTTTACAATAAGAGGAGAAAGCTATTACATGATAGAACAAAATCCATAAAGGGAAGTCACCCTGATCATTATTAGTAAAAAATACGAGCACTCATAAAATCAACTAAGGCCAATTTTGAGAGAAAAATTGCCATGGATTCAAGGACAATCATAAGGCCTTTTTCAGCTATGTTAGGAACCTGGGTGGAAACTCCCAGATATGCTCAGAATTAGTCCAAAATGATACAAAATCACTGAACCCACAGACATTGCCAACATACTGGCAGACAGGTTCAGTGCAAACTTCACCCCTCTCCCCTAAAGGAGAGATAACTATCCCAGCCGAGTGTAGCCTCCCGGACATCTCAAATGCGCAGGTGAACACTGCTCTCTCTAAAGCTAAAAACACAGCATCAATGGGACCGGATGGTGTCCCCGGCTGTGTGCTACACGAGCTAAATGAGGAATTAAACCCGCACATAAGGCAGCTGTTTAATCTCAGCCTTACCACAGGATCGTGCCCAAGGGTGGCGTCACGGCAACTGTTGTCCCACTCCACAAAGGCGGCACCTCTACGGACCCTGGTAATTACTGCCCCATAAGCTTAACAAGTCTAGTCTGCAAAGCTATGGAGAGGACCATAATGGAGCTCATAAACAAAGATATAGGGGACTTGCAGACATTGGACCCGACCCAGTTTGGCTTTGTCAAGGGAAGATCATGCCTTTTGAACTTGGTCGACTTCTTCAAAACAGTCACCAAGGCCACTGATGAGGGAAAGGCAGTCCATGCAGCCTACCTTGACCTTGCAAGGCTTTCGACACAATACCCACTCGGGTATTGTAGAAAAACTACCAGCTTAAATGTAAACCCATATGTCACAAGATGGGTTGCAAACTGGCTTAAGGACAGAACCCAAAGGGTTAGAGTTGCTGGCACTGTGTCAGACTCCAAGCCGGTCACAAGTGGTGTCCCACAGGGCTCGGTCCTTGGCCCCTATTGTTTGGCATCTACTTCTCAGAAGTACAGGCCAACATAGGAGGACTTTGGCTGACAAAGTTTGCAGGCGACTGCAAACTGGGCGCCATAGTGGAAAGTGCATCGACACGGATATCCTTCAGAAGGGACTCACGGAAACAGATAGCTGGTGCCAGAGCCATGGCCTGAAGTTAAACGCCAAAAATGTATAGTCATACCCTTCGGGAAAAACAAGGTAACCCCAAGCTACCATATAGGTGGCAATCCACTAAGCACAGAAGAGGTTATCAGGGACCTGGGGACCCAGGTTGACAGTGGCCTTTCTTTTGACACTCACATTGCTAAAGTGGTTAGAAAGACCTTCTACATTGCCCACCTGATCATGAAGGGATTCACATCCAGATCTAGTGAGGTTATTGTTCCCTGTACTCTTCACTTATCAGACCAATGATGGTACAATGCCCCATTCGGGATGTATCTCACCCGACATCTGCAGCAATTGGAGAGACCCCAAAAGTTCCTCACCAAAAGGATAAAGGGACTCCAAAATCTGTCATATGCTGCCAGATTGAAGAAACTCCAGCTCTATTCAGTGCATACCGTCTGCTCAGAGGTGACATGTGCCTGACATACAAGGCCATGTCCAACCCAGAATTAATGGACATGCTCCACCTCAAAAATTCCAATACCACCATAACCACTACAGCAAGCCACTTAATCCTTAGCACTGATTTAAGTAGGACTTGCTGGAGGCATAGATATATCACTCAGAGACTCCTATGCTGTGGAATAAAATCCCGGTCCATGTGAGGCAGAGCACCTCGCTGACTCTGTTCAAGAGAAATCTAGACCTGTGGATGGGAGATCGTAGGTTTACCCCGGGAATCATCTCTGTGTCACTGCTGGACAGAGGCACAACAAACTAATGGGCACAGTATTTTTTCATATAAGGGGTGGCGTAAGCCACAAAAATTTGGGCTAGGCTTATAAATGCCTTAGGGCAGATAGCCTAGTATAAACCTATGAACCTATGAACCTTTCTGAGGTCAGGATCAGCTTGTAAAATAGACCAGTTCTTTTTCAAAATATTATATACTATGTTCGCATCACTCAAATAGGTGAGACAAACTCTGTTCTTACAATGTGTACCAGCAGAAGTAGCCTCTTCAATATTATCATTCCTGAATCACTTAGAAAAGTAGGGTCTTCCATAACTATTCCACATACAAAGTACCTCATTCATGCAATATTCAATCTCATGTAATTTATATCTTCAAGCTAAAAATTCATTTTTAAGAAGTCCAAAAGCTGAAACCAGGTCATTGTCATGTTGCCTCATTATCCACAGGAATTGTCCCTTTATAACATTTCTAGTACTATGACCAGGATGCATACTGGTTCTGCGTAACAAGGTATTCCTCTTACAACACGTATGCTAACTTGGCCATTGCATGCAGGGAACAGGAGTATTTATTACTTAATAATGTTTTTGTGGGGAATATCCTGTTCTACAAGCGATTCGTGGGTGATATCTTTCCTGTATGGAAAGAAACAGACAGAGCTTGAATAGTTTTATTGATTTTTTTACACAAGACTACTGATTTTATGAAGTTAAGTTATTGCTTTTCTCATGAAAGTATAGACTTCCTCAATGTTACAGTTGACAAGGGAGCACTCGGACATTGCCATACATGTCTCTACAGGAAATCTTGTAAGAGGAATACAATGTTAAAGCATGTAATATTTTGAAAAATAATTGGTCTCTTTTACAAGCTGACCCTGACATCATAAAGGTTACTGATGATTGTCCTAGGTTTTGTTTTATGCGTAATCTTTTCCGTAAATGACAATTATGCTATCAGAATAACTTGACAGAGACTACAGTTCATGCTGATCAAAAAGGGACTTTTACATACCGCACTTGTAGAGCATGTCAATATATTCTAACAAACACCTCATTTCTGCAACCCAGTACTGGTTTTATAATAGAGACAGACTTTTATGCTGAGTGTAAGAGTAAAGATGTGGTTTATTATGCAGACTGTACTGTCTGCAGAGCCTTCTATGATGTCAAAATGAATTGCATGCTAAAAGAAAGGATCATGGAGCATATAAATTATATAAATAAAAAGAAAGTAACTAATGCCCTGGACAAGCATGTATTAGAATGAGGTAGTGATCACTCATTCAAGCTTTTTGTGCTGGAGATAACTTCACTGAATGTGTGGGGTGGAGAACAGAATAATATAACAGAATTCCATGAGCTGTATTGGATACTACTTTTACGAGCACACCTTCCACCAGGACTGGGTGGGACAATTTCTTTGAAGCCAGAGTTGAAATTCTGCCCCTATGTCATTAAATTACACTTGTGGGGGCTTGGCCCATAGTGAACACTTGATTGGTTGATCCATTCATAAGTCAGCTGACTGCATGTGTTTCAAAGACTAGACCCTGTTAAATGTTTAAATGCACTTCCTTTAGTGATTTTTATATGGTCTGAAGAAACAGACTGAGCATCTGTGAAAGTGCTTACCTTTTATTTTGCATTTTCTGTTTTATTAAATATTATAATTCATTTTCAGCCTTGTTGATTGGAGTTTTATTTATTTTCTTAGAGTATTTTATTTTGTATTACTCCGACCTTTATTGAGTGGCTTTGTGTTTTGTTTCGTATTGTTTTCAATATGTTTAAATACATGGCATGAGTTTCCTGTTTCATAGAGGGGGACCTATAGCTTACACGGACATGGTATGGGAGTTCATCTATGATAATCTGAATGAGAAGAAGTTGGACTGTATAGTCCTATTTGACCACCCTTGAGGTATATTTATTTTTGATGGAAATTGAGACACCTTCACCTTTAGTGCCTGTCTGTGTGGTAGCTATTCTAAATTTGTGGGAAGCATTATAATCTTGCACTGTTGGTGTGCTTTCCACAGCTCTAAACCATGTCACAGTGACTGCACAGATGTCAGCATTCTCTAAGGTGAAGAGAGCTTCTAGGGAGTGGAGTTTTTGTTTAGCACCTAGCACTGAGCAGTAACACCTTTAGATTTTCTTGGTTTTGATTTGCTATTTTGGAAGTACTTTCAGTTTGGCATTGGCTAAAAAGGCACTATGGGGGAAAACAGTGTTTTAGATAATATTTGAAGGCCTAAATGGGAGAGGTGCAGACCATCCTTGGCAAAGCAGTCGTTAGGAAAATGTATAACTGCAATGCACTATGTAGGCTTAGTGTATTGAAATATATAACTGCAATGTGCAGGTTTAGTGCATTAAGGGTTAAAAGGAGTTAATACATTTATTCTGCTTATTCTGTGTGAAAATATGCAGCTGCTAGAAGCTCTGAAAAAAGAACAATGGGTGTCTGTAAATCCACCATGGTCAGCAGAATGTGTATTGAGGCCAGGACTGTACCTTGAATGTATCATATCAGAACTAGAGAAAGAATTGTGAAAAACTAAGGAAAGCTGAAACAAGACCAAGGCCAGGTTGTTTTTCTCAAATATGTTTTTGCAAGACAGCAATTATCTGACCATGTCAGCAGCAAATCTAATGATAGCATCTTTCTGTGAACTTGCAGAAAACTGTATAAAAACTGTAGGCTGAACAATGGAAAGTCAGACAAACCTTGTACCTACATGCTTTGTCTCCTTGCTGCAAGTAATAAAGGGTGCCTTGCTTGAACCTAGCGTGCATTGATCTTTGTGTTTTCTTTTACAGATTGGTCCTTCGGACCGAAACCCTCTCTTCACATCCGATCAGGCGGCCAGATGTCTGAAACCATACGGGGAAGAAACCAAATCGGTTCTTCTTATATGTAAAGTGCTCTGACTGAATTGTCATCAAAAGAGGCCAGCCACTTTCTGATCTGTGACTGAAGGACAGTTTTCCGCGAATCGGCGATCAATCACGTGGGGTTCAGGTATGGTGAATCTACTTTTTTTTCTGTTTCAGGATCAGGGACTAGATGTGTATTGTTTTTTGTTGGATTGTATTTTTCTTACAGTCAAGGATAGAAAAGGTACTGTTTAGTCATAGATCAGGAAAAACAGAATAAGTAGACTTTAGGCAGTCATTCTGAAGAGACTATAACAAAATCCGTGGTAGACGTTACAACTAGAGAATCAAGGTGAAGTTACGTAACAAACAAAGGTAAAGGAAAATGGGTAATAACTGTACAAAAACACCCCGAGACCCACCGTTAACGGAAGATGCAAAATATATGCAGTCACAGCGCGCAGACAATGTTAGATACTTTTCAAAATGGGTTATTAAATATGAATTTGATGGAAAATTAGAAAAATCCTCACTCATCAAACTTATTAAATAACTTAAAACTGATTCTAAAGGTCAGGTAAAAAAGCAACGACAGTTAGGAATTCCCCAGGCACACAGGTGGCTGGAGGAAGTAAACCGTAGGGACCAAAAGAACAATGATTCAAAGACAATGTTTTTAGATAGGGAGGATAACAACCTAGTAATAACATCAGCACCTCCGCCTCTCCCTCCCTTACCAGAATATGGAGTGAGTAGACAGGTTGATCCACCCCCACTATATCCTGTGGTCACTGTGGATAGGGATGCTATAAAACTGAAACTAGCTAAAATAAGGGATCCCATTGAAACTAGGTCCTGAACAAAAGCAGGTAATCGAGAGTCATGGCAGAAATCTAAAGACACACAACCTGCGGGAGAAGAAGAAGAGGAAATATGTCCACTCATAGAAGTACCGAACCCTCAGGCAGGGCAGGATAATCAGGATCCAACCATCTTAGTATATAGACCCTGGACTCCAGAAGATATCCAGAAAGCTACAGAAGGGATTCCCCATCCGAAAATTAATTTTAGAAAATTTTCAGATGATTTATAAGGAATGAGGCTAAGTTATCATTTAAATGGGGAAGAAATGGAAAGGGTAGTTCGACAAATTGTAGGGCCAGATTGGTACATGATTTGTGGCAATTGGAATCCTCGTGATGCTGAACAAAAACCCCTTCCTCATAGCAGTGCAGATTTAGATGCTAGAGTAAAAGGACTTACAGACCGCATCTCTGAAAAATGGAAACCTAGGGCAGGCTGAACGTGCATTAATCAATGCATCTAACAGGAGGGTGAGACAGTTGACAGATATTTCGCTAGGCTGCTGGAATGTTTTAACAACCACTGCAGGATGCAGGTCCCTGAAGACCAAAAACAAGATTCCCCATATGAACAGCAGTTGAAAAAATGCATTTTTAAAAGGTAGTAGTGCACCTATAAACAGTTTTATTACAAAACATATGGTTGATCATCAGACTAGCAGGCTACAATCACTACTTAAATATGCTAAGCATGCTGAAAGGCATTTCAATAGCAAGAAGAAAAAGAAGGCTCAAGTATTTTCTGTAGAGGACAGAGCAGAAGTTTATGTAGTACACCCCGGGAAGAAGGGCAGGAAAAATGCACAGAGAGGTAGGCAGTCTGATCAATGATCAGAAGACTTTGAAGGACGTAAAAAAAGGGGTGAATGTTTCAAATGTGGTAAAAAGGGACATTTGGCAAGGGATTGCAGGAAAAATAAGAAAGCAACAACGGAAGATAAGAAAGGTGAAGACTGACTATATGATAGTCAGGAATCATTAGAAGGAGCTAGTGCAGAAAGGACAAATGAGAATGTGAAAAGGGAAATAGAGGAAGTACAGGGAATTGATGACGGTGAAGTAGAAGATGAAGTACTAGACTTGGCTTTATTGAGCTTGGAGCTCTACTTAGCAGATACTAAACCAGAAGTTATACTTTCAGTGGAAGGCAGGGAAGTCAAATTTTTGTGAGACTCAGGGGCATCACGAACCCTGATACACCCCTCCAAATTGCCAGAAAACTCAGAATCATCCGACTACATATTAGTCAAAGCAGCTAATGGGTAGCTATATCGGCAGCCCCTCTCCTGCAATATTACAGTAACTGATCCTGTTTCGGGATTGACACAGAAAAGTAAGATTGTAGTTTCTGCAAAGTGCCCAGTGAATCTCTTGGGCAGGGATCTCATGCAGTTATTTGGCATAGCAGTAGTCCCAACCATGCAGGGAATGGAAGCACAGCGACAAACTGACACCTTTATGGTGCAATCGGGGGGTGAAATATTTTATTGGTATAGTCAGGACTTGGTCGCAACTGGTCTAGGGACTGTGACCAAGGAGCTGATGAACATAGCCATCAGAAAGTTTCCCTCCCTCGACATTGATAAACAACATCTGTTACATTGTACCCTATATTTTTGTAATACACCAGGACACAATAAGGAATATGAAGAAAGATTATTTAAGAATCATACAAATAGATTGGTACTGCGTAACCTGTACTGGGACACAGAAGGGAATAGTGTAATCAGCTGTTCGCTGTCCCAGGAATTTTTTACACTTTATAAATCTAATCAATTACCACATGTTAGCTTGACCAAGAATAAAAATATGCAGTGGGCAGACCTAGGGGAGAAAGCCACAAGATGGGAGAAACAAACAGAACTGGAACTGTCAGGACAGGTAATACAAGTACAGAAACTGAACTGGGTGACACAGACCAACCCAGCTGTGCACCTGCATTCTCTCGAAGACAGCTGATGGACACTCCTACTGAAGGAGGAAGAAAACGCCTTGCGAGATATACCAGAGACTCTCTGGTCAACAGGGAAATCAGATGTAGGACTTATCCGTACAGCAGGGCCAGTTAATATCACACCGAAATCAGCATTTAGACCACAGAAAAGACAATACCCCTTAAGGAAAGATGCAGAGGCAGGGATAAAACCTATTATAGCAGCATTACTTAAGGGAGGGGTGCTAGTGGAATCTCCTGATTCTCCGTGTAATACACCTCTATTTCCAGTTAAAAAAGACAATGGAGAATGTCATATGGTCCAAGATTTGCAAGCTGTGAATGACGCAGTAGTACCAAGGGCACCTATAGTGCCAGATCCACACACTCTGTTAAATAACTTAAAACCTCAACAAAAATATTTTTCTGTGGTGGATATTAGTAATGCATTCTTTTCAATACCAATACACCCAGATAGCCAGTATTGGTTTGCATTTACATTTCAGAGAAAAAGATACACATATACGCGACTACCACAGGGATATTGTGAGAGCCCTATGATATTCTCACAAGAAATGTCAAGTAACTTGGCAAGGTTTAATCCACCAAAGGGTAGTCAGGTCTTACTTTATGTTGATGACATTTTGTTGGTGGCCCCCACCCTGCAGGATTGTAGAGAAGATACCGTAGCACTTCTATGATTTTTAGCTGCTGAGGGACATAAAGTAAACAAAGATAAGCTGCAGCTCTGGAGAAAATAGGTTAAGCACCTAGGATATGTGATATCCAAGGAAGGTAGAACTCTAGATGAAGACAGAAAAGTGGCAATCTTGCAGGCACCAAAACCCACCACCAAGAAGGAAATTATGTCCTTCTTGGGAACGACTAATTTCTGTCGAAGCTGGATTCCAAGCTATGCCTTGGAAACTGCACCCCTAACTGATCTTATATATATAAGAAGCCTATGGCAGCGCAGGAGTTGCTACAATGGATATCAGAGGCAGAATCTGCCTTTTGTAAACTGAAACAATTAATAGTGTCCTCTCTAGTTCTGGGATTAACAAATTATCATAAACGATTTTTCCAGACTGTAGATTGCAAGCAGGGTTATATGACATCAGTACTAACAGAACAACATGGTGATAAGCAACACCCCATTGCTTACTATTCATCACAATTAGACCCAGTGGCACGGTCCTTACCCCACTGTGTGCAGTCAGTAGTTGCAGCAGCGATGGCATTGCAAGCTTCGGCCTCAG
Source organism: Protopterus annectens (assembly GCF_019279795.1). Lineage (NCBI taxonomy): Eukaryota > Metazoa > Chordata > Ceratodontiformes > Protopteridae > Protopterus > Protopterus annectens. The sequence goes on along the minus strand of NC_056735.1, from coordinate 1,929,839,425 downwards.
TAGTCTTGTTCCACCCCCTCACTCTGAGGGTACCCCACACAGTCGCGATTATTTTGCTACAAGAAAAGGTGGCATATCTTTCCCCTGCTAGGCAGCTCTCCTGCATGACTATATTGTTGAGCCAACCTCATATGACAATTGAACGATGCACGACTTTGAACCCTTCTACTCTGCTCTCAACCCCTGCAGATGGCACACCCCATCGCTGCCTGCAGGTAATCGAGCAAACGGCATTACCTAGAAAAGATCTCACAGATGTCCCCTTGGAGGATGCCGAGGTGACATACTACATGGATGGCTCGTGCAAAAGGGGTTCTGCAGGACATAACCTAGTAGGATATGCAGTAGTCTCTGATACTGAGGTTGTAGAAGCAAAATCCTTACCACACAATTTATCTGCACAGGCAGCAGAATTGATTGCCCTGACACGGGCATGTACCTTAGCAAGGAGGAAATGTGTAAACATTTTTACTGATAGCCAGTATGCTTTTTCCACTGTACATGTGTTTGCACAACAGTGGAAAAACTGGGGAATGATAACATCTACTGGCAAACCTATAAATCATGCGCAGTTTATTTTAGATATTTTAGAATCTATTCAGTTACCTCAAAAGGTGGCCATTTGCAAATGTACAGCTCACACCATGCAACAAGATAGGATTTCAAAAGGTAATGCAAGAGCTGATACAGCTGAAAAACAAGTAGCTACAAAAGTATTTCTTTTAAACAAGGAATTACAACCCTCTGAAATTCTGAATCTGGATATGTTAAAAACAATGCAGACACTCACTACGCAAGCTGAAAAACAGCAATGGATAAAACGAGGAGCAATCCTCGAAAAGGAGCTGTACATCTCTAAGGAAGGGAAACCAATACTACCCTCTAATTTGTTCTACTATGCGGCATTGCTGAGCCATGGGCAGTGCCATGTCTCAACAGGGGGGATGATACAGTTGGTAAACCAGGTGTTTACAACGTATGGATTTACAAACAATTCTAAAATATTTTGTTTAATGTGTCAGATTTGTAACAAACACCATGCACAGGGGGCGATAAAGCCCAAGCAAGGGAGTTTTCCCACACCACCATATCCGTTTCACACTATCTGTATGGATTTCATAGAATTGAACAAATGTGAGAATAAGAAGTATTGCCTTGCCATTATAGATATGTTTTCCAGATGGGTGGAAGCCTTTCCAATGAAAAACCCAGATGCAGTTACAGTGCCAAAAGTACTTGTTAAGGAAATTATTCCTAGGTTTGGCATTCCGGAGAAAATCTACAGTGACAATGGTACACACTTTGTAAATCAAACCATACAACAGCTGAGTAAGTTTCTTGGTATTTCTTTAAAAAATCATTGTGCATATCATCCGCAGTCTGCAGGGCTGGTTGAAAGACATAATGGTATACTGAAAAGCAAACTGAGGAAATTGATAGCTGAGACAGGGAAAACCTGGCTGTACTGTTACCCCTGGCACTGTTGAACATGACAACCGTTCCTACAGCAAAAGGACTGACTCCTTTCGAGAAGCTGTATGGGAGGGCTTATAATACACCCCAGTGGAAACCTCTCATATCATCAGACCAGGAAGCTGATTTTACGTTAGCTGAATATATGAAAAAGTTGTTGAGTTCTAAATATCTGTTGCAGTTTAATTCTGGTTCAGGTCAAAAACAAACCAAAACATCAGAAGTGGCAGTGATGCCAGGAGACTGGGTGTGGATTAAAATTGTGAAGCGAAAGAACTGGGCATCGACAAAGTGGGAAGGTCCCTATCAGGTGCTTCTTTCAACACCTACTGCAGTCAAAATAACAGAACGAGCTTCGTGGATACATCTGACGCACTGCAAGTTGGTGAAGAACTTCGAGCTGGACAAAGACCTTACCTCTCAATTGGGACCCTAAGCACAAAAGTCTGGCTACAAAGGGGGGGTCAGATCAATAGGAACTGATCCATCTCAAACCCAGTGAAGCAATCACCAGTGCTAAGGTCCTATAGGGCAGAGAGTAAGATCACGTGACCTAGGCAAAGATGACAGAAGCAAGAAAGATCCAAATACATCTGTTTGGAGGAACCAGAGAAAACAGGAATGCAGAACAATCATTCCCGCAGAAATATTGCACGACCATCCTGTTAACTGTACTGGTAGCAATAATCTTTTTATTGTGGCTATTTCTCTTCTCTGCCACACAAGTAGAATGAAGAAAACGTGCAAAGTGGCACCCAAATTTCAATACTTATCAGGCTATTAAGCACGCTTATGCAGACACCCTCAATATCTCCAATTGCTGGGTCTGTGCAGCTATTCCTACTGCACATGGAGGAATACCCTTAATACAGATTCCCTTAAATATGAACCAAACCTGGCAAGCACTGCTGAAAGATGCAGTGAATGTGACATCAATTAAAAGAGTGACCCTATTCTTACCCAAGGCAAAAAGAGGAACAGTGTGCTTTCAAAACTACGGAAAAACAGGTTGGAAATAGCACCTGTAAAATGACAGTGATGCAGTACTGTACTGGAAATTCCTGCACCACAACAAACGAGGGCCAACAATTGCAAGTTGGCAATAGCAATGACTCCACTGAAAGAAATAAAACGGTTGATGAAGATCAAATTGTGTATAGTAAAATGTTCTGGGCTATGACCCAACAAAAGCCCAGCAACTATAAATTCAGCAACATCTCAGTCGCAATTCCTGACTGCTACTTTGTGTGTGGTGATACAGCATATAAATGGCTACCAGGAAATTGGTCTGAAAGCTGTTTTCTGGCATATCTGATTCCAGCAATATGACATGTATCGACACTACCCCAGGGTAAAATTCGAAATGTTCGAGAAATCAAGAAACCCACTAATCCGGTGGGACAAGTTGCATCCTGGATATATCACCACGATTTAGCCCATGTGAATGACAAAGGACTGTCACACATGGATGTGGGTGATGACATCATATGTTGGGCGGGCATAATACCAGCATATGGAGCAGTGAAATCAATCTGGGAGCTGAGAAAACTATCCAAACTTCTTGAAACAATGAGTAATGTGACTTTTTCTGCCCTAGAATTGGTGACTGATGAACTCACAGCCATGAGGACAGTGGTGCTTCAAAATCGCATGACTCTCGACTTCAATCTAGCGGTGAAACGAGGTTTGTGCGCTTTAATCCAGGAGGAGTGCTGTTCATTTATTCCTGACAACAAACATGAAATAGACAGCCATCTCAAAATAATTCAGCAAGTGTCGGCTATGACCAAACCAGGACCAAATCCATTGACAGACTTTTTCCAAAAATGGTTCAGGGGTTGGGGCAGCATCTTGATGAACATTTTGATTGCCATCTGTGTAGGGGCAGCCTTACTGATGGTGTGTGGATGCTGCTGCATCCCCTGTATAAAAGGGCTAGTTGAAAATTTCATAGATGCTTCAATTTCAAAGACTTTATATCAGAATGTTGAGTTAGAGGTACTGATTAAAAGCTGAAGAAATACTTTCACAAGCTTGAACTGAATGACTCTCTAACTGCAAATCCTGAGTTGAAAATGGTTAAGGGAAGAAAAACTGTTCATGCTTGTTTTGAAAGTAGAATAAAGTATTAAAAGGGGGGAAATGTTAGGAAAATGTATAACTGCAATGCAATATGTAGGCTTAGTGTATTGAAATATATAACTGCAATGTGCAGGTTTAGTGCATTAAGGGTTAAAAGGAGTTAATACATTTATTCTTCTTATTCTGTGTGAAAATATGCAGCTGCTAGAAGCTCTGAAAAAAGAACAATGAATGTCTGTAAATCCACCATGGTCAGCAGAATGTGTATTGAGGCCAGGACTGTACCTTGAGTGTATCATATCAGAACTAGAGAAAGAATTGTGAGAAACTAAGGAAAGCTGAAACAAGCCCAAGGCCAGGTTGTTTTTCTCAAATATGTTTTTGCAAGACAGCAATTATCTGACCATGTCAGCAGCAAATCTAATAAGAACATCTTTATGTGAACTTGCAGAAAACTGTATAAAAACTGTAGGCTGAACTATAGAAAATCAGACAAACCTTGTACCTACATGCTTTGTCTCCTTGCTGCAAGTAATAAAGGGTGCCTTGCTTGAACCTAACATGCATTGATCTTTGTGTTTTCTTTTACAGATGCGTGGTCTGTTGACCATCTCTTTCCATGCTGACAATATTGCATGCCCTTAGAATGACACCAGAACTAAGCCAATTATTAAAGTCAGTCAGCTTCTCAGTGATAGAAAGTGTGCCACCAACAATCATCCCAAAACAAAAATTAGATGCCCTTCCTCATGTTCTTAGTTATTACCCCATAATTTTTTTTAACGTGTGTGGCCAAACGACAACATTTCCTGTGAAACAGTGTCTCCTATAATTTGTAACTATACTGGCAGTATCTGATACGTCAGGAACTTTGTATCGCTGATGTCCATTTATACTAAATGACCAAAGGTTGCCTTCAATATACACTGCATTTCTCAAACCATCTTTATTTGCAAAGGATACTTTGGAATATATATTTCTCCCACATTTAAGAAATGTAGGTAATATCCTCAGATGACTCCTGACCAAAAATTTGACAGACATAGCTGGTGAACGATTGGGTTTATTTACCTGTGAAAATAGGTAAAGGCTGCCAGCCTAGCCACATATAATTTTGAAGGTAATTCTGTCATTTGTAAATATTAATATAAGCCACAGGCTTGTGCTCTTAAATGTGAAAAGACTCCATTGGATATTGAACTGCAAAAATGTAACAACAGTTCACTCTGCTGTAAGAAAGCTAAGTCAAGCATTTCATGACTGTCTTTGATGTTAAAATTCAGGGCTAATATGTCTTGAGGGAGGCATCTTGCCTATTGTTTTAAGACCAGAGTTAATGGCTAGAATTTGCATGTATAAATGTCCTTTATTGCTCTGGTTTCTGACCAGGTGTAAAGAATGTAAGTGCAGTTCCTGTTAGCCTGGGAACACCAGAGAAGTGTGAAGAATGATGTCTTGTGAAGCATCTCTGTGTTATCAATTTAAAGAGAGAGAATCAGGCAGCTCAGAGCATTTTGTCTTGAGAACATCCAACATCACCAGTACTGTCTTGCTTTAGATGTAAGTTATTTAGAACTGTGTTTTCTCTTAGATATAGCTAGGAAATAATAAGATTAGACTAGTTTGTTTTCTGTAATGTCAGAACGTTTCTACCGTATTATTTTAAGTATTTCTGTGCGATCTCTGAACTCTTGACTAGCACTGTGTAGTAAGAAGTATTGTCTTGTGTTTTATTATTTATTATTAAATATTTGTAAACCTTTCAACTGTGGCTATTTTGTGTAGAGATAATTTAAGCTCTATGAGTACATTACATGTACATAGTGATGCTTTACCAAGTCACTCCAAATAAGTTTTGACTATTAGGTCACATTTACCATTTGGATAATAATATTGCACAGGAATAATTGGACACCCTTTTAAGGGCCTTTGATAAGCTGATTAATATTAGCGGGGTGGTGACAGTGATTTCTAATGTATAGTCTGGGTAAAAGGAGCACAGCTGGATAACCTGTGCCAGCCTTCCCCAGGATTGTCTGAGTGGTTGCATAAACTCTTATCTCAAAGTGTGTGTGTGTGTGTGTGTGTGTGTGTGTGTGTGTGTGTGTGTGTGTGTGTGTGTGTGTGTGTGTGTGTCAGCTACTTGGGCAGGGACATGAAGCACTGGTTGGACAGAGAGGGTGCTGATGGTTTTAACTTGCCCACTAGGCTGAGATCTGAACCCTATAGTTGTACCAGTGGGGAGTCTTATTGGGGACCTGGAGAGAAAGGGAGAAACCAGCCGCAGACTGACTGTGATCTCTGTGTGCTCTTAAGGGAAATTGTACTTTACTGCATGTGTATTTATTATCCTTTCCCTATATGGATGCCCCTCACTGATGTTAGTGGTGAGGATTGAGGCTTCTTGATTGCTGGGCCAGTGCACAGGTGCCACATACCTATACAATTATTTTACCACCATTAAGAATTTCAGAAAAATGAGTCATTAGAAGGCATATTAATAACTCAAGGCCATGAAACTTTCAACCATATAATGTGTTTTGTTTCAAAGTAACTAAAACTTTTGGAAGGAAATCTGTAGGCTTGTTTGATGTGGCAGGCAGGTGAGTTTAAAATGCATTATTATTCAACTGATCATAGACAGAAAAGTTAAAAAGCATGAGATCAAAGATAATCAGTAATGGACCAGTCATGTCCAAAAGGAAAATGTTGATATCTTACTTCAGAAAATCTCTTCATTGAGAAATTGCCTCACCTCAATCTGTTAAACTTTTCCATTTCCTCCCAATGACCAGTACATCTTACTATTACTTTAGACTGCTCATTCAATAGAAAAACCTAATACTGTTAAATAAAAGAAAGCCTGATTATTATTTCGTAAGTGTTAGTCCCCACTCATGATTTCTAAAAATATATTATTTCTATATCATTGAGATATTCACCTACATATATAATTTAACATTATGACAAGCTGCTTCCCTTTCTAACTGAAAGAAACTAGCAATAACATCTATAGCTAACATTCCTAACAGATATTATTAGTTACAGCTTCAACATTTTTTAATTACCCCATCTAAAGTCTTGTAAAGGTGGTTACATTCTTAAAAGTGGACTGAGCGAAGAATCCTTATGAGATACTGGCAGGGTGCTTGCAGAAGTCATCAGAATATATGAGAAGCAATGCAGTTTGGAATTATGCTAAATTCAACTATCATTTCCTTGTTACTTCATTAAAATTGCATTATGGTCCAAATGTGTGTACAAAGAAAGATAGTTCATCACCTTCCTCCATGGACATGGATAGTAATTGGCAAAGATGTCTTTCATTCACTCAGTACAGGCTACTTGTTATTGCCTACTGTTGAATACATTACTACATTCAACACACATTTGTTAATAAAGTTGTTATATCCCCACTCTGGGCTAGTAATCAAGGAGTCTGAATCCTCACCACTGGCACTGGAGAAAGGTGTTCACTTTGAACAAAAATGCATTCACCCAGTATTTTCAGATGCAGTTCTCTGTATCAAACACAATTTCCCTTAAGAGCACACAGGGAACACACTCAGTCCAGGGTCTGGGTTTCTCGATCTCCCTTCAGGTCCCCAGTAATACTCCCCACTGACAGTGTTATAGAGTTGAGATCTTAGCCGAGTGTCCAAACCCAGTTCTCCAGCACCCTCTATGTGACACCAGTGCTTCATGTCCCTGCTTCAAACAGCTGACACACACACTCTTTGAGATTTGATTTCACACACGCACACACACACACACACACACACACACACACACACACACACACACACACACACACACACACACACACACACACACACACACACACACGGGAAAGGCAGGCAATGATTTACTAGTTATGCCCTTCTGCCCAGACTATAAGGTAGTTACACCACCACTAGATACTCCAATCCAGCTATTGTAAGGCTCTTGCAACAGTACCCAATTATACTGAGTGAAATTAGTATTAATATAAATGGTAGTCTGACCAACAGCAAGGCTTTCAGGAGCAGCCAGACTGGTTAACAAATTTATATAAGTACTCTCAGAGATTAAAATATTCTGTAAAAGACTAATCATGATGAAAAGTTTAAATATTTGTAATGATAAATAAGAAAAGAACATGAAAATGCTAAATATCTATTTACAGTAAACACGAGAGTTTCAGTCACAGGAAATATTAAAATAATACAGACAAATAGATTCACACAGATACAAAAAAAACAGTAATTAACTAGTCTCACTATATTCTTCTGACTGATATAAAGGATTATTATTCCCTGGTTCACTTACTAGGCAAGACGAAGTAGGTGAGGAGTCCTTTGTCAGGTTCCAAAAAGAGAGTGCAATGAGACTTTAGTGTCACCTAGTATTAAAATATTGTTTTTAGTGATGAATTACAGAATGACATCACATACATCTGGACATCAGACTTCTGGTTCCCATGTTACCCCCTTGGCTAGAAGCTGTCAGGATTTAGCACATATGTGTCAATAATACACACACACACACACACACACACACACACACACACACACACACACACACACACACACACACACAAACACACAGCCTTGCTAAGTTCTGCTACAGCTCCTGAAGTCATAAAACAATTGCAAACCTTAACCCTCAAGAGTAGCAATTAGTTCACCCCAAAGGCAATGCAGAAAGCTTCCCAGTACACATGTTTTGTCTCTGGTTGCTTTGAGAAATGTAAGATGCAATCTTTATGGCCTAAGCCAGGCAGTTTCATTTTAAACTATTTTCAAAGTTAGGTGGATTGAGATTAACCTCTTCTCTTCCAGTATCCTCTGTTAAGACATATACATTTAAATAGTTACAATAATAGATGTATATTTCTTTTTCTGTCCAGCAGGGCACACTGTTGGCACATTTTAACACAAGCAGCTTTACAAATATTTTTTTCAACACAATCATCTGTACAAATCAGTTTGATATACAGATGACATATAATCCTTTATAAAATTCCAACTAGTTGTGCTGGCATACGTTACACATCCACTGCCCTACTTCTCCTGGCATAGCTGTCAATACCTCATATCATCACAAAAATATGTAGACTTTTGATAATTATCCTCCTACCTTCCCCAGTGCAATTATTAATATGAGAGTCCTACCATGGATAAGTGGCTTCTTGTTAAAGATATAAATATGAAAATTAATATGCTTTTCTTTTACACACTTTTACCCCCTCCATGAATATGAGATTCCTATCAATAATAAGTGTCTTCCTGTTAAAGATATAAACATGGAAATTAATATACATGCACCTACTAGCTTAGTGTCTAGAACATGGAGTAACACCTAATCTGTTATCTACTGCCACTAAAATAGAAAGCTTACAATGTTCTACAATGGGATGTGATGAAAAACACCATTTTCATAAACTGGTTCATCTTCCATGATGACTCTTCCCTTTGAATTCAGAAATATAAAGGAAGATTGCAACTTCCTTAAAATATTAATGTGTTGCCTCACTGCACTCTCTTCTTTTTTTTTGTCTCAGAAAACTCCAGTCTGAACTAACATCTTACTGTGACAACAATTTACCTCTTAACCTCTCAGAGCAAGAAATCTGAACAAAGCCATAAAGAAATGGGGACAAAGGCCCAAAAATAGGGACAATTTTTAAATATTGCTCTTACAAACTTGAAATATTGATAGAATAACAGGTTTTGCATTATCATGAATTTTCTGATGAGTAAGATTCCTTTACTTATTGTATTTCTAGAGGGTATGAAAAAAAAGAATAGATCCTATTAGCCTAGAATAGGGGAGAGTTGATTTTTGTGTGTGAACTTAATGAATTTATAGTAAAGACCTAGATGCTTCTCTTTCTGACACTGATGGCAGAATACAAGAAAAAGTGGAGTTGCAAACTTAATTTCTGCTTAAAAATGATGACTTAGAGATCAAGAAAAGATGGAACAATCTCTAAAATTAAGGAATGCAATTAAAACTTGTGGGGCTAGTAATTTTGTAAAACTAATTACCTGGCCTTTGTAAAATGCAAAATGTGCAGTAAGGACTATCTTTTGAACTAAATAAAGTTCATAAATCTCTCTTGAAACCTGTTAATAAGCTAGAATCATCTCAGGATCAATAGTTATAAGCTTGTAGTGCATGGAGCTAGCTGATTACACTCCAATGTTTGGAAAAAGACAAATACGTTAAGCACTAGAGTGGCTTGAGTCCTAGCCTTAACAAACATCAACCACCCCCTGCTAAAGCTGTTAAGGTCAGGTCCCACACTAGTCAGTAAAATCTGCAAATACAAATGACAATAGAAGAACAAAAAATTATTTTGTGCCTGCTGCCCATCAATAACTCGTCACTGTTTTCCTGTTCCAAACCTAGAAAATTACCAGAATAACGGGATGTGTGTTGAACTGATTTACTGAAGGATACAAAGTATGAAACCTAA
>NC_056735.1:1929706910-1929824410 GCF_019279795.1 Protopterus annectens | reverse complement strand
TTCCACACCTCAATGGGTATGTGTAATATCAAAATGTTTGTTGGGACATATGTCCTATTGTTCTATAAATATCTGCATTCACTTTGATGCATGTGCTCTGTTCAAACACCACAATCATGGTGGCCTGTTGCCACCAATCATCCCTGCATGCTGTTGGAATGTCCACTGTCGTTCAATATATGCATGTGTTATGCTTGCTGTTCAACTGTTGGAACCCTGGTGTGTTAGGTTATTGGGAATATTTCTGCATGCTGTTACAACTAATTTGGAATGCTGTTGTTTATGTTGTAATTAAACACACCTAATCACAGAACGTATGGGAAGGCTGGTCTCAGCAGACCCACCTGTCCTTCCTCAGCTGGAGAGTGCACCTGGCACCAGCAGGTCTGGTGCCCAGCCCGGGCTCCCCTCTTCCATTGGTCCTGTGCCACCTTCGGGTGGAAGCGCTGCAGGGGATGGGGCTCATCCCCCTCGTGCAAGCGTGGGCAGAGAAGGGCCACCTGTCACCTTTCGAAGGGTCTGGGTTGTGGTGTGTAGGGAGATCCAGAGTTCAGTCGCTGATCCCCTACGCCAGCTCGAGGCAAGAGTGGTGTGTCTCACGGGTGAGCCTGCCCATCCTATGCAGCCCCCAGCACAGCCACCTTTGGGGCTGTGAAGGTGCAGTGGTGACTGCCCATGGGTGGGGATCTCAGTTCCACTGTTACCATCTGTGGGCTCATGGGCTTGCGATTTCCAAACATCCGTCCCCGTCAATTGTGTTCACTCACCCCATGTGTCATACACCACCCCTGTATGTGTCTTGTTTGTCTTGTCTGTTTACCTCCCCAACCTACCACCCCAGATATACCTACTTCCTCTACCTCACTTTCCACTCTCACCTGAAAAAAAAAAAAAAAAAAAAAAGGTCAATCTGTACCCACAAAAAAATTACGCCCCATACATAGCTGCCCATTTCGCACACATGTCCGCTGGACATGTAAACTGATAATTATAATTGGCAGTACAACATACTTTGTTGTCCTCACCCCTCTCCCAGGGGTGGAAGGTTTCAAATTTCACTCCAAATTTATTGCATATGCACAGCTGTTGCTGGTAAAGAAATGGGCAGCTATGGACCATCCCTACACCTGTCCTGCACATCCCGCGCTTGTTTTCCCACTGTCTTTCCCTCGTTGTGCCCTCTTTTTCACCACTTTCCTATCTCCCCATTTTCTTTTCTTTCAAAGACATTAGCACGGGGGTTAGCGGGAGTAAGCACTTTTAAGCAGTAATAAGCGGGTTTAAGCGAGTGTGCGCATGTGTGCGCTTAGCTAAGCATTGCTAAGCATCGCGCAAACCCGCACAAACCTGCTTACAACTGCTTAAAAGTGCCTTAGTCACTCTATGTCAGGGCCCTTGTTTTGCTCAGCAGCAAAATAAATCACCTCTGTCAGTCTCAAACCCCAGACCTTGGACACAACAGACTGCATGAAGTACCACTAAGCCACAGCAGATATACAATAGCTTGGTGCTGAAATAAATATATCATGCATTACAATGATTGAATGTAAAGGAAAAATAGGAAGGCCATAACACAAAGCTTGTTCTGTGGATCTTTGCCAGCAATTGTTGTGGAACTGCATTACATGAGTGTGGTATGAGAAGCAACCATTCTAGCAGCAAATAATGTTATGGAGGCACTTTACAACCCCCACACAGTATCATAGCAGGACACACACTAGCATATCTGATTAGGGCAGCGGCCATACTTCCTAACTGTGACTACTTTTCAGGGATGTCCCTGATTGTGAAACATATTTTAGCTGTGTCCCTCTAAATCCCTCTGAAAAGTACTGACATTAGTCAGAAAGGTGGGGTATTACACAATGAATACTGATATTAATAACAGTAGACACCGCTTGTACTTCATAAAAGGAGTACTAATCCATATGCACTGCTTCACTCAAGTCTACACTTACTGTCTCTATTATGTGTTCACTTTTAACTACCTATCCCTGACTCCATGCAAATATGTATCTGATTGTTTCATAGGCCTGGCAGAGGCACAGACACACAGGCATATCAGCTTTTCTACTGTTACACACTCTGCAAATAGCTTTGGTAGGACTTCCACAAGCATACCCGTATGTAGGAGTACAACACAGGAATACCAAAGGATGTAGCCATGTACTGGTAGCAACTGACTGTAACAATGCCATTGTATCGGTGCTGAAAATACCTGTGAGTTGCACAGACAAAGAATAACAGTGTAACATCGGGCTACCATCTGGATAGGTTCACAGTTGGGAACTATGCAGACAGACCACCCGCCTTGATAAACTAACAGGTACACACCAATCCTTTAATTCCAGTAAGATAACATTCATACAATAATACATAATGCTCTCTGTATGTCAGCATCCCCCCCCCCCCACAATTTAAGTATACTTGTGTGTTTAGGGTCTACCAAGGATGTAGGTAGGCATACTCTGTACTGGAATTGTGCAGTTGTCCTGAGAACCCTGTGCTAATGTCAACAATAAAAACACAAACCCTGCAGAAGTGAGTACATTAATATTCACAGTATAACAGTTCACAAACAGTTTGTGTGCCAAAAGAATACTTCTCAATAACTATGTTTGTATGGCAGTTAATTATATGAGTAGAAAAGAAACTACATAGTCACATAAATGTTGTGTAAGCATTTGTATGGGGTGAGTTAAACTCTACACTGATAGCTCTGTACTGCAAGTGGCAACAGTCAGGTCTGAGTACAACATGTACATCACTGTCTACACCTCTAGCTTCAGATATAAGAAGTATACCAACCTTCTGACTTACACAACAGTGTCCACAGCAAACAAGCATGGGCCCCACTCTGGAAATCTGAAAGGGCTACGCCTACATACCTTAGCAATTTATAGCATTGGCTTGCTATGACAGTGAGTACTACAATTACCACACAGCAGGCTGTGTGCATTTACCAAATGCTGGGCACCAACTGGTGCAGAGGGCATCACATGCACATGCACAGATACCTATAAAAGCAGACTGTACTTGCTATCCCCACATGCAATCATTACATTGCACGTGTCAGAGAACTCCTGGAGAGTAGTGACAAAAAATATTACTTGATAAAGAAATATTTAATTAAGTACGAAATATATATACTTAATTACTAACTAAAAATATTAATTAAGAAAAAAAATAATTAATAACCAAAAATAAAACTTAAGTAAAAAAACCTTACTTAATAAATAAAAAAAAAAACAGTTGTCAAAGCATACATAGATGGACCTAAAAGTGACAAACAGGTATGTAACAGATATGTAGTTACTGGCAAGTAGTAGATGTTTAAGAATAGTACTGTACATACTCTGAAACATGCATATGTGGCAGCAGTAGGTATGTATGCACTGATGCCATGCATAACTACTGCCATGGACAAATTAGTGTGTAGCTGTGTGCAGTGGGACATAACTGTGACATATGTAGCTCATTATTATATGTCAAACATGTGATCATGTTATCTATGTTCTGTACAGTACTGCGTATAATGGCAGTTTGGGGGAGTAGTGCAAACACCTATATAAACATGGATGTGACAGAGTAAGACATGCATGATAGTCACATAATCTGTAGCTTAGCACTGGCAACTACTGTACCAGGCTAGTATAGTAATGTAGCATTTGCTATATACACTCCCTGTACTATTACTGTATGCACACATGTGACAACTGTCCATGTTGTAGCAATGCCCAACAGGTCATCCGTGAGGTGTATGGACTTACAACAGTGTATTCCTTGTATGTGTATGGCACACACATATGGAGAGATATTTATGTGTCCGATATATTAGAATCTTAACATGTGCATAGAGCAAGGGACACACTGCAACTGTTTGTGAAGGGTGGACATTTATATGTTGGTGCAGGTTGTTATGTGCATATTTATATGTAGGTTGTAGTGTGTGGCAAACAAGACAGCATACAGTGCTGGCATATGACATGTGGTGTTTAAACGCTGTGGGTATGATATGTTAGGTTTATAGTCTTCCAGACAGGGGGTCCTGCTAAAGATACATGGGCTGAGAATACTTTCCATGCATTCTGCACAAGACTGTGCAATATCATTACATAACTGCATCCCTCTCAACCTTTGCATAATTGATATTCCCACCATGAATGGTGGACTGTATATGTGCCTATATGTATATCTATATGTACACCAATGGATGTTCATATGTACGCTCAATCTCAATGTTGTAAATGTATTGTCACCCCTTTTGTTAAAAACCCTGTACCCATGAACTACCACATAGGTGGTAGTCTACTTAACACCAAAAGTGTGATAAGAGACTATGGGACACAGGTGAACAGTATTGTCCCTTTTGAAAATCACAGTGCCACACTAGTCATGTAAACTGTGTACAGTCCACATGCCATCAGAAAATGTGTGTCATCCATGGAAAAAGAGGTCAGTGTTCCACTGTACTCATCAGTCATAACACCCATCATGAAGTACAATGGCCCTGTTGGTATGTACCTCAGAAGACATCTACAGCAACTGTAGACGCCAGACACATACCTCACAAAGAGTATTACCAGACTCAAACAGATGCCCTATGCAGACTGTCTTACAAAACCACAGCTACACTGTGTAGCATACCGCCTACCCAGAGGCAACCTCTGCCTAACATAGAAAGCTATGCCAAACTCACAGGTGTTGGACATGCTCCATATAAACAGATTAAAATCCATACATACAAGTGACACACTGTACTGATCTAAACCTTGTAACGTCAAAAAGCAGAACATGCTGGAGTGGTACATTATCATCTCAGACACATACCATACTCTGGAACTAACTACCTATCAATAGCAAATGAAGGTCCTCATTAGCAGTTGTCATGAATAATCATGATGATTGGATGTGAGATAGGAAATACAACCCGGGAATCACCTCTGTGGCTCTGCATGACAGGGGCACATGAACCTAAATTACATGGGTGTGGAAGGGCAGGGTACCATATGGCTAGGCTTCCATAGGCCCTATGGATAATAGCCTATTAGCTACCTAGGACCCGATACACACATGCATGTTCCTGTTGCATTACTTGCTATGTGAGTTTGACTGGGTGTGATGGTGAATGTGTAGGTGAATGTGTCAAAGTTGTGTATATCTGTGATAGCCTAGTGGGAAACTGTGTATATCATGGTATGTAGTGTTGTAGCTCTGATCCCAGCAAAATATATATATGCTATTGCTAGGCAGGAAAAGCAGTATGGCATACGGTGTGACATATTCCCATGGTGTTGACTGGAGTATGCCATTATAGGCTAAAGCAGTACATGTATGCTTATTGATTGTTAACACTAGTGAATACAAATCCCGTATGAACTGTAGTATTACCTGAAGGTGTAGGCTTAAACAGCACAGTATGGTGTATATCCGCATTGCTTGGAAACACTGTTTTGTTTGTTACCTGTAGTCCTCACACATTACATACATCAGGCATGAGGTTTTGTAGGTGCTGACACACAGTACTGTATAGTACACAGGTAAAAGTTATCTGGGTTGCCATACCTTTGTGTCTTGTAGGTATGTCTGATGTGTGTGTGGGTATACCTGTAAAATGGCCTTGGTGGTATGTGTGTCACAGGATATAAGTGCATATCTAGCAACATGTATAGTGTAGTACAGCAGTATGCCACCTATAGTGATGAATGTGCACATATGTTACTGAGGGGTTTGCTATCAACAAGTAGCATGGTGTACTGGTAGTACTGTAACTGTACTTTACATTCATTTCAATGGATGACAAATGTCTGTATGCATTAGCTTCATATACACCTCCTGTGGCTAGGTGGTGCATTGTGTCACATACAGTGTGCCATGTACTGTTGTGTAGTCTAACATACTGGTTTCATTTTGTTGCTGTGCAGATCATGGTTTGGTATATAGTATGTGCCAGGCACTGTCAGGCAGTTGTGGGCTGAGCATTGATATGTGGTATTAACAGTGTGTATCTACTGACAGCCAATAGGTTGCTATATATGGCATTTCATTGATGTCTGTACTTTAGAATGTTAAGTGTGCCACATGACTTGCTCACAATTACTGTTTTATTGTCTTCCAGGGAAATGTCTCACAATAGAAAACCTGCGTATTCCCCTGAGGAGGAGGAAGTCATCCTAGATGCTGTGATACAACATCACAACCTGCTGTTCTCCAGAACCAGCCAGGACCAGCATGTGCGGACTGCACTGTGGCAGGATGTTGTCCATCAGGTGAATGATGTAGGCATGCATAACCGGACTTATGAGCAGGTATGCCATCACTGCAGTGATTTAATCAGACATGTCCGGCAGCATGCCTCCGATGTCCACAGACAACAGCTTGCCACAGGTGGTGGTGCAGCAACACATCCACCCCTCACCAGAGTGGAAGAGCTGCTCCTCAGCATGGTGGCTCCTGGCCAACCAGTACAACAGACATGTGTCATCATGGAGGCCGGAGTCACCCAGCACGTCGACTCAGAGCATGCAGGTAACATGGCATATCTGTAGACTACTGTTAGCTTGATTGTTAGAACATGCATTTATCAGATGTG
This sequence comes from Protopterus annectens, assembly GCF_019279795.1. NCBI lineage: Eukaryota > Metazoa > Chordata > Ceratodontiformes > Protopteridae > Protopterus > Protopterus annectens. The sequence goes on along the minus strand of NC_056735.1, from coordinate 1,929,817,818 downwards.
TACTGTGTATTCAGAAGATGTGGAGCCTCATGTCATGCAATACTGATAATTTGGAACATAATCTGTATGCCTGTGACTGTCACGTCTTGTACTAATGTAAAATTGCAAACACACAGCAACAATGCCATAGTTGTTGACACTGACAAACTGTCTCATATCCTTGTAGGTCCCTCCGATGTGATAGCAAGACAGCAGACCCATGCTGGTGAGTGTTCTACATTTAATATAGCATATAACATGTGCATGTCATAGGAGAGTTGTAGGCCATATACACATGTAAAACACCTACACATAATGCATGCTCTGCATGGTCTCTGTGGGACTATGCACATCCCAGTAACATGAGTAGCTGCCTCAAACACATGCAATACACAGAGCATCCCAACCAATTGTGGTACACTGTAGTGGACATTGTATAGGCAGAGTCAATACACATGCACACAACATACACCACTTTGTCATATGCAGTAAGTGTTAATATGATACACATGGCATATGTAGACACCTGCTGTAAGGTCATACTCCTGTGTCCCAAATGTCATCAACACAGCACACATACTATACCTGAGGGGTGTAGGCCTATCATGAGACAGTGTGACATGCTTCAACACACAACACATTCATGTTAGGCAATGCTCCCTATTGAACACCTTACATACCCATGTAACAACTGGCTGTGAAATTATTAATGTAGCCAAAGTGGTGCAGGTCAAGTACAGCAAGATAGTTGCCAGTGTGGCATACATTAGTGGCCTTGAGTGATCACATGATGCTGCCTGATGATGGCTCATGGTACTACACTACATCCAGTTACAGTAACTACAGTACTACACATAGCATTCATTGCTATACACCTGACAGTTGTGTGCATCTGGCCATGGCATGTATACCTATGAGTGATGGTGCACAAGACATTGGAAAGCATTTCAGACTTGCACAGCAATGTTGTGTCCATGTACACATTGTGTTCCAGGGTGAGGCCAATCATTGAACAACACACATGCATCAAAGACATGTATACTGTTATCAACAAGGACTCTCTACACTCGCACTGCAAGCTGTTGAGCAACACACATCCTCCATGCTGACACATGTGATAGGACTCTTTGGCTTGTGATACTGTACTCCACCATCAACCACTAATGAATATGTTCCGTATTGCTGTTGCTGTGTGTGTGTGTCAGCTTGACGGAGTAGTGTATTTGTGTGCATGTGTGCATGAGTGCATGTGTTCATGTGTGCATGTGGTCATGTGTGCATGTGTTCATGTGTGCATGTGTTCATGTGTTCATGTGTTCATTTCTTCATGCATTCATGTGTGCATGTGTGCATGTGTGCATGTGTTCATGTGTGCATGGGTGCATGGGTGCATGTGTTCATGTGTGCTAACATCCTGTAGAAATGGTAAACTGTTTCCAGTCTCCCTCTCACAGGTGCTGAGGTATTGTTGGATGAGTGCAGCAGGGAACCTGAAGTCACTGCCACAAATAGTGGACATGATGATACATGTGTTGTGACACAGGCAGGTTTGACAGGGTCTGTCGTTGGTCCGCCATTCGACAGTACACAGCTTTCCACCCCATCTATGCACACATTCATACTGCCAATACATCCCTCAACACCAATGGCCTTAGCTGAGGAACAGCATACAGTAGGCATTGACCAGGATAGCGTGGTATCTATGGCACATGCATTCCCACACAGCAGCCATACCCAGACACCTAGAACGGTACCACATAGGCATATGTCCAGGGATTCTCGTGGGAGCATTGCTGGTCGTAATGCCCCTGGCAGACATGCCCCCACAGGTCTCACAACCTCAGGTATGTTTTGGGCTGTAATGCAGGCACAGGCACATATGGAACGGTACACCAGGCAGGGACTAAGGGTGCAGAGGGCTCATGACATCGCTATCAATGACAGTATCCGTGACCTTGCCGGTGCCATCCGTAATTACACTGAGGTCATTGATAGATGTTGGGGGGAGACACTAGATGTCCTCCGCAATGCAATGTCCATGTGCCAGGACAGTGCAGGACGGCTGAGATGTCGACGTGGACGTATGCCAGCAACATCATCAGCTGGCAGTCGTCGCGGACAACACACAAATCCCAGCTGCTCCTGTAGTGGCAGTACCAGCTCCAGCAATGTTGGGGCTGAGCTGTCAATAGACCATCCTAGACGGCCACATGCACATGGCTCTGGCCAGTCCCAGCAGGGACATGGGTCCAGTCGACATCCCTCTGCCTCTGACGATAGTACCCAGTCTGGCTTAGTACCCGATACTGTGCATGGCACCCCTGCCAGGCACAGGTACTGTGTCCATGGCCAGAGACAGTGATCTGTACAGCCTGGCAGGTACAGTCTGTGGCTGTCCCACAACCTCCCATATTTGGCAGCCACAAGGTGGAACTATGTGCATGCAGACACACACACATAAATGAAACACCTAGGGCTAACACATACACACACATTACATCAAAACTGACCCATACTGTACTGTTGTCCCTCTCTCACACACACACACACACACACACACACACACACACACACACACACACACACACACACACACACACACACACACACACACATACATGTCGATTGAATGGGTCATTATCGGGCTCTGGCAAACCAATAACACACCCTGTGCATATGATGAAACTGTGCCACCTCCTGTCATCTGTGACATTGATGCAGGAACAGGCTAACATGGTGCTGATGCACAGGGTGACCTAATAGCAGTGCAGCTATGTTAGCATGTTGTCAACAGTAAAGTGTAATGATATCCTTGTAGGTATATCTGAGCAGGCATTTATTTATTTTTATTTATTTTACATTTGTTAACCGGGCTAGTCTAACTGGATTTCCATTTTCAGTAGAGGCCCGGGGAGAAAAGCTCCGGCAGTTATACAACTTAGAAAATCATCCACAGGGATTAAATAAAAATAAAAAATAAAAAATTACAAGTAAATAATGTTTAAAATTAAAAGGTATGCCTTGTAGGAAGAAGTAATAATATAGAGTAGGAATTACTCTTTAGGCATATCAAATTAGGAACAATAGTTAGTAAGTCAAACAAGGAGTGAGCATGTAACAATCAATTTAGTGTATAAGTAGTTGAAGTAAGAGTAGTAGAAATAAGAAGTAACAGGAGGTGAAATTAGAAAAAGAAGAAGAGAGGACGAAGATTAGTCAGTATTGCTGCAGGGGCAAAGCCAGTGAGAATTTATGTGTTTTTTGAAGTTGTGTTTAAATAGAGGCAAGGAAGAAAGTAATGTTAGTTCATATGGCAGTAGGTTCCAGATTTTTCCAACAGTGTTAGAAAAAAGAGAGTCTCCAGCCAGGTTGTTAGACTTGCATATGCAGGCAAGGAGTTTGTTGGAAGAGCGCAGGGAGTTAAGATTTTTGTACTGGAGGATGACATTGGAGAGTATAGGAGTGTTGTTGGGTTGGTAGAAGATCTTGTGGGCAATGATGAGTTGGGATACTATCAGTTGGTTTTGTAGTTCCAGCCAGCCTAGTTGCCTTAGATTCAAACAGTGGTGGGTTCTAAAGGAATTGCCAGTTGCAAATTTGGCGATGTTATTATAAGAATTTGTTAGTTTGTTAAGATTATTTTTCTTTAGGTTAGTATACATGGGTGAATGAGAGTGAGCAATTTTAGTTCTGGCTATAGTGGTGAGGAAAGGTTTGATCCTGTATAAGGAACCAATTTTTCTATTGACAGTTTTGATAGTGTTATTTATGTGGGTATCAAAAGTAAGGTGATTGTCAATAGTTATACCGAGCAGTTTGGTGGTTGTATCAGGAAGTATGATAGTGCTGTTATTGGAGGACACAGAGAAATCAATGGGTAAGGTTTTATTGGTGGGTGTAAAGAGGAGGAGCTTAGTTTTTTTTAGCATTGAGAAGGAGGCATCTCTTAGTAAACCATGTTTCTACTTTGTTAAATACTTCTTGGGTTAGATAGTGTAGTTCTGAAGGGGAGTTTGCTGAGCATACTAGGGTAGAATCGTCTGCATATTGAATGCAGGTGGCTTGTGGGAGTGCTAGATGGAGGTCATTGATAAATAATGAAAAGAGCAGTGGTCCTAGAATAGAGCCTTGAGGGACTCCAAGGGTCACAGGCTGGAGGGATGATATATTGTTTTGCCAGAGATCTGCTTGTTGCTTATTGCTAAGGTAGGATCTGAACCATTTAATAGTCAGGTGATCGAAGGCAAGGGATTCTAGAGTGTTGATGAGGAGGGCATGGTTGACCATGTCAAAAGCCTTTGAGAGGTCAATAAATAGAGCAGATGAGAGGATATTGTTATTGCTGTTTCTGTTGATGGTATCAATAAAAGATAGTAGAGCAGTTGTGGTACTATGTGATGGCCTAAAGCCATGTTGACAGTTTGCTATTATGTTATGTTGAGATAAATGATGTAGTACTTGTTCGTGAATGCATTTTTCCATTATTTTAGATAGAGGAGATAATAGAGCTATTGGTCTGTAGTTAGAGTAATCATTTGAATTGCCGCCTTTATGAAGGGGAATAATATGGGAGATTTTCCAAATGTCAGGAATGGTTCCTTCTTTAATGGTTCTGTTAATGAGGATGGATACAGGGTATGCTATTACCTTAGCTGCTTTTTGCAGGTATTCTGATGGTATTTTGTTGGCAAAAGAAGTACTAGGTTTAAGTTTTTGGATGATTTTACATATGAAAGTAGTAGAGATGGGTTGCAGTTTAAAAGTTGGTAGAGAAGATGATCTGGTAGTAGAAGGGCTGGAGTTATCTGGGATTAGTTGACTAGCTTGAGATTGAATGGTCTCTGTAAAGAAGGTATTGAATTAATTGGCAGTTTGAAGGGGGGTATTAGGATCAGTGTCAAGAGGGGTAGGTGTGTGAGAGCGTCCAGGGGAAAGGAGTTTGTTTATACTGGACCAAAACTTTTGGGGATTATTTTGATGAGTTTGCTGTAACTTACAGTAATAGTTCTTTTTGTCCATAAGAATTGCCTTTGCATGATGCATTAAAGCTATGATTATCAATGTAGTATTGTTTACACCAGTGTTAATTCCAAAAATGGATTGTCTGCCCATGTGCCACTTGGCTGATGTGTGTGGTACTGGTAGCATGTGTTGTTGAGTGGACGGTACGTGTGTGATGTGTGCGGTACAGATTTGCAGGTGTACATTTGTGAACATGGTGGAGGTGCACTGTCTGCATGTACGTGCATGGTGGACCCATGGGAAGGGTGACATGCCCTGTATTACACAGTGTTAACACTTCATATTTCCTATTGGTGGCCAGTATGCATTTTACTACACATATGTTACAACTTGGGTACACATGTGTGTATGACATGGTTTGACACTATGCTGTGGGTGATACTGTTAATATCGGTCATTGGTTTGCATTCTGGTAGTGTACATAACCTCAACAGCCTGATTTTAACCAATCATTAGATGATGTCTTGACAACTGACACACAGCTGTAGGATACACAGTAGCATTTGAATCCTTCTGGTACTATACTATACCAGTGATCAGTGGTATTGACTGCCACACATTCCTGTGACCACTCCTGTTTGGCGTGTGGCCATCCTAGGTACAAGCAAACACACTAGGGATATGTCCGTCCACATCTGGTAATACATACAGTGGCCTACAATGCATTCTCTGGATGAGACACTTATCCTCCACAAGGGTATCATACAGACAGATACCTGTTGACCAACCCATGCTGTGAAGCTATAAGCCAACTATAGCATAGTCATCCACATTTACTATACATAGTATCCTGACAGTACCACATTGGTAGTAGCCCACAACATGTAGCAGGGGTACCGATGTGTATATACAGCCACATGTGATGTCATCTGTCCTTTGGTATTCACATTTCCAAAAGTATGCTGATGTCCCTCAGTGTATCACATAAGCAATAAGGGGTCTGTATGCATATCCACGGAGTTATTGTACACCTATAATGAATGCCCATTATTGACAGACTGTGTTGTGTTTGAACATGTCTGAAATATACCCCAGGCATGAACCCTCACTCACACTATTCTATAGAAACTGTCATGTGTGTGTGTGACACAGATAACCTAGACCACAGATCACTACAGTGGCTGGCCTTGTCACATACATACATATGTGACCTAAGGTCTGAGAAGCAGCAGCACAGACTGTCAATGGTAACAGATGTATTTGTGTAGAAAGCAGGCTTCACACCTATGAACTAATTGAGGTCACATGTACATATATGTATTTGCCACACAGTTACCAATTAAGGTCACATGTACATATATGTATTTGCCACACAGATACCTGAAGTATGCAATGCACATATTGTTGTTTTACTGATATGTCATACAGTAGTAAAAGCAAAATCCACAACACATTGATTGACAGTGTCACACACACACTCAGCAATTGCAAGATTCAAACCCCTATCTAACTATGTTATGATACTAGAGTGATACGCATTTCCACAAAGTGCTATATGCTTTACAGGGAGCTTTTATTTCCACTGCTTTATTTGTGGGATACTGACATCATCAGATTTGCCAAAGAGGGCTTTACCTCTTTTAATGTAAAAAGCAAAATCCACAACACATTGATCGACAGTGTCACACACACACTCAGCAATTGCAAGATTCAAACCCCTACCTAACTATGCTATGATACTAGAGTGATACGCATTTCCACAAAGTGCTATATGCTTTATGGGGAGCTTTTATTTCCACTGCTTTATTTGTGGGATACTGACATCATCAGATTTGCCAAAGAAGGATTGACCTCTTTTAATGTGTTTTCCCAGTCTCCAAGAAGGGCGCTCTTCTCAAAGGAAATCACACACACACATACATCTCCCCCCACACACACACTCTGCAATCACAGAATTCAAACCCCTACCTAATTATGCTACGATACTAAAAAGACATGCTTTAACACGATGTGCTATATGCTTTATTGGGAGTTTTCATTTCCACTGCTATATTTGTGGGATACTGACATCATCAGACTTGCCAAAGAAGGATTTATCTCTTTTAATGTGTTTTCCCAGTCTCCAAAAAGGCACTCTTCTCAAAGGAAATCATACACACACACACACACACACACACACACTCCACACCCACACTCAGCAATTGCAGGATTCAAACCCCTAACTAACTATGTTATGGTACTAAAGAACTACGCATTAACACAACACGCTATATGCTTTACTAGGAGTGTTTATTTCCACTGCTGTATTTGTGGGATACTGACATCATCAGACTTGCCAAAGAGGAATTTCCTTCTTTTAATATGTTTTCCCAGTCTCCAAAAAGGGCACTCCTTTCAAAGGAAATCACACACTCTTAACAATTACAGGATTCAAAACCCTCCCTAATTATGCTATGATACTAGAGAGATACACATCAACAGAACACGCTATATGCTTTACTGGGGAATTCGGTTTCCACTGCTGTATTTGTGAGACACTGACATCATCAGACTTGCCAAAGTGGAATCTACTTCTTTTAATGTGTTCCTACTCTCCAAAAAGGGCACTCCTCTCAAAGGAAATCACACATGCACCCCCCCACACTCAGCAATTATAGGATTTATTACTCCTACCTAAGTATGTTATGATACTAGAGAGATACGCATTAACCCGACGCACTATATGCTTTAATGGGTGGCTTCTTTTCTCCTGCTATATTTGTGGGATGCTGACATAATCAGACTGTACATGGTAATGTGTGTGGGCTTTGTTTTATGCAATCCCAGGAATGAACCATGTGGGTCAGCAGGTGTTAACAGCTTGAACAGGACTCCACACTTCTTAGCTTCTTTGATCTATCTGTGGACAAATTCCCATTCCTTCATATGGCAATACATATTTATGCACAGATTGTTGATTTTGTGGATACGACATGTGTCTGGGATGTTGATAAAGGGCTATTCAAAGTCTATGTGGGACGTGTGTAGCTCATTTCAGTGATGTATGTCCTGGGTGGCTGCTTTGCAAACAGTGTAGCAGGTTTGGGAACCATGATCTTCCCATGAACATACCAAAGTTGGTATGATTGTGTGTTTGTCGGCTTCCAATAGCTCTGTTTGTGACTTCAGTCATGATGGACTCCATGGCCTTGCAGATCAGACTTCATAGGCTTATAGGACTATAGTTCCCATGGTCTGTTGTGCACCAACACTTGTGGGGTGTGCCATATGTTGCTGCAACACATTAAACAGTTTCAGATCCTGTAGAGAGGGTGAGGCTCAACAGACTGTCCAGGTGCAGGGTCTGTTTGTTCTGTAGTTCACTTATGACTCATATAGGGAAACAATGTAATCCGACTGATGCCATGTTTTCGGCTTTGGGAGGAGCTGTTTACCCATTCTACATGTGATATCTCCTGGTATGATGATAGGGCCTTTTGTCAGTGGGAGGTGGGTATGTATGTATGGGCCTGTCTGACAGGATGTCGGCATTGTCAGTCAGGTACAGTTGGCCCTGACTCAGGACATATATGAGTGTACATTGCTATTTATGACATAGCTGAAGGAGGTGTCATGGTTCTGTCTGGACTCCTTCGCAGAGTATCTTTACAAAACACCGACAAACCTGAGCACTAAACCCCTGTTATGCTCTTTTACACACTTAACACCCTACTGATCCTTTGTGATCAGTCAACAGAGTATTTCATCATAATATCCTGGCATGTCCAAAGGTCGGTTTTGTGTGTACTCTCCAGTCCAGCTGGTGAATATTGGAATTTTGACGCAATGTTACAATTGCCTTATGTACACAGACAATCCTCTCCTCCTCCCAACAAACTGAGATATATGTGAGAGATGCAACTTTATAGACAAACAGGAGGCTGAGCTCTCTTGACCCATGACTGGGACAGTCTATCAGGTGGTAAAGGTAACCACACACACCACAAATCCAGTCTCACATAGACCTATAGCAACAGCAAACAAAATACATTACCACACAAAAACATACTCGGAGGCTCTAAATAAACTCTGCCTAAGCAGCAGAAACCTCCAAAGCAGACACCCAAACAACTTCTACCCCACAACAATACTCACATATCACAGTTCACAAAGTCAGTGTGCCACACAGTCACTGCCCTTAGGGCTAAACAACACACCTAATACACTTGTAATAGGTGACTCTTATTGTCAGACACACTGATGTCCCACTCACCAGGCTGAACAAGGAGAAGGTCACTTTGAGCTGTCTGCCGGGTGGCAGATTCTGCCACATTAAACATGCACTCAGGTCACTCCAAAGCAAGTACAAATATGGCTCCATTATTGTCCATGCTGGTGTGAATGACCTCATACATTCCTCCCTGGACTACATGACAAAAGACATAGAGGAGCTCTCTGATCATGTAGCCCAGTCCAGTATGACCCTGACCTTGTGTAGCATCTTACCCTCTCCAAGAATGATGTCACAGTATACAGACACACTGATCAATTTTAACAGTTGGCTAACATATTGGTGTCATTCAAAGGGGATCCAGTGTCTGTCAGCCTGGGATGACATGCTTGACATGCCACATAACGTTGCTATGGACGGCTTGCACCTGTCACCCCTGGACTTTTGAATACTGGCTAAGGCTCTTGTCACCCCCATAGTGCCTTTTTTAAGCAAGGCTCAAAAGACAAACCCACCTCCATAGACATTACAAGGTAAAAGAAACTAAGGGTAATGCTGCTCAACACCAGATGTCTAACCCTCAAAATGCAAGCACTCAGGACTCTCCTCAGTACGGAGAATGTCGACATCTGTGCAGTAACAGACACCTGGTTCAGGCTCCTGAAAGCACACCAGCACTACCAGGTTATACTTCATACCATGCTTTTCGGCCACAAGACTCGGACCGACCAACAAAAATAGGGGGTGTATCCATATTCATCACAGATACACACACCTCCAGGTTAGTAGCATTGCACCAAGCATCGGAGACCATACATGTGCAACTAACAGTGGGCAAAACTGCCTTTCGGTTTGTAGCCTGATACAGACCACCCTCCCAAACTCAGGAACCCCACTCGGCTTTCCTGGGAACACTGGAGAATATGAAGGTCTCTCCAAACACCATTATATTGGGCGACTTCAACTACCCAAACAATGACTGGGAATACTACTCAAGCCCCAACACCCTTGCCCAATGGTTGCTAGAATTTATAAACTCAAATGTTATGGCACAACTGGTCACCACACCACAAGAGGGGAAAACATATTAGATCTGATCATCACCAACATGGGGAATCTCTGTTCCACACCAGAGGTATACCCCTCATTGGTAAGGTCAGACCATACATTTATCTCACTGGACATCCATATCCTGTCCCCACCTCATCCTAGGTAATCTTGGTGAAGAACTTATCAAAAGCAAACGTCACACTTCTCCAAACAAAGGTGGTATCCATCAAAGACCCTGGGACAGTGGTAAATATAGCTCAGACCACTGAATCCTATACAAACGCATTCTATGGACACCTACTGGAATGCATGGATCATGCTATCCCAAATAACAACAAGACTCACTCCTCCAAAGGCAGGGGACCTGTCTGGTGGACCCCGGCCATAAATAAGCTATACAACGAAAGGAGGAGGCTACTACATGATAGAGCACAATCCCAAAAAGGGAAGGCATCTCTGATCAGTACTAGCAAAAAGCTACGATCACTCATGAATTCATCTAAGGCCCAAGGCCCACTTCTAAAGGAAAATTGCACCAGACACTAAGGACAATCACAAGGCCTTCTTTAGTTATGTCAAGAACCTGGGTGGAAACTCCCAGATATGCTCTGAGTTACTGCATAATGACAAAACATACACTGAACCCACAGACATTGCCAACATCCTGGCAAACAGGTTCAGTGCAAATGTCTCCCCCCATCCCCCCTAAAGAGCAAATGTCCATCCCAACAGAGTGTAGCCTCCATGACATCACAGATGAACAGGTGAGTGCTGCCCTCTCCAAAGCAGACAACACACATCAATGGGACCGGACAGTGTCCCAACCTGCTTCTTACATGAGCTTCATGATGAACGTAACCCTCACATTAAATCACTGTTCAATATCAGACTTACTACAGGATATGTACCCAAGGAATGGCGTACAGCAACAGTGGTCCCGCTCCACAGAGGTGGTGCCACAATGGACCCCGGACACCATCTCCCTATCAGCCTAACTAGCCTGGTCTGCAAAGCTATGGAGCGTATTGTCATGGAACTCATACACAAAGACATCGGGAACCTACAGACACTGGATCCTACCCAATTAGGCTTTGGTGTGGGCAGATCTTGCCTCTTGAACCTGGTCAACTTCTTTAAACAGTTACCAGGTCCATAGACGTAGGGAAGGTAGTCCATACAGCCTACCTGGACCTCGCAAAACCCTTCAACACAATACCCCATTTGGGCATTATACATAAGCTCACCAGCTTTGATATCGACACATATGTCACAAGATGGATTGCTAACTGGATCAGGGACAGCACCCACATGGTCAGTATTGCAGGTGCCCTGTCTGACTCTACACCAGTTACACGTGGCATCCCACAAGGCTCAGTCCTCGGATCTCTCTTGTTCAATATATATTTCTCTGATGTACAGGCTAACACAGGAGGAATATGGCTGACCATGTTTGCAGATGACTGCAAACTGGGTGCCATAATCAACTCTCCAGCTGGCACAAGCATCCTCCAAAAGGGTCTCACAGAGATGGAAAACTGGTGCCAGAGCCATAGCCTACAGCTAAATGCCATTAGATGCATAGTCATCCCCTTTGGGAATAACAACGTGCCCACACAGTACCACATAGGTGGTAATCCATTAAGTACGGTGGGAGTTATTAGGAATTTGGGGACATGAGTAGTTAGTACTCTGGCCTTTGACAATCATGTTGCCAAATTGGTTATACAGAACTTCTATATAGCCCACCTTATCCCATAAGGTTTCACATCTAGATCAAGTGAGGTCATCGTGCCCCTATACTCATTAAGCCCATGATTGGATACAATGCCCCATTTGGGATGTACCTTACCCGACACCTGCAGCAACTGTAATGGCCGCAAAAGTACCTCACTAAGTAGATCTAGGAACTCACACAGATGCCCTGCACAGTTCGACTAAAGTAACTCCAGCTCTACTCAGTCGCTTACCGCCTACTCGGATGCAATCTGTGCCTGTTGTTTAAAGCCATTTCCAACCCAGAATTAATGGACATGCTCCACCTCAGGATATCCAAATCCCTTAGAGCTACACCCTCCGGGGGCGTAAACCTCAGCACAGATATTAATAAGACATGCTGGAGGGACAGATTCATATCCCAGAAGCTCCCCTCACTCTGGAATGAGATCCCAGTCCTGCATAGGCAGAGCCCCTGACTGACCACCTACAGGAGACATCTTGACTAGTGGATGGGTGATCATATGTTTACCCCTGGGATATCTTCTGGCTCCCTTCTAGACAGAGGCACAATAAACTAAATGTAAATGGGCTATCTTGTATGACCTTCTATTCACAGGCACAGTCTACTAATCTAACTGGGTTGCGAAAGCCAAACACACTCTGGCCAGGCTTATAAATACCCTAGGGCAGATAGCCTAGTATCAACCTATGAACCTATGATAATGTCCGGGATGCACATTGTTTATTGATGATACTGATTGGAGGTTTTTTATCTTCTTTGCTTTCCCACTTTCTATGAACAACCTAAGTATCTGCAGAACATATTTGATTATGACAGGGTTCCACTATATTATATATGTGTCTGTTGTCTTATAACTGTGTGCACAAGGCAGATTGGTGAATACTTAGAAGTTCCTGAGTTAACACATGCAACTGCCAGATATGTGTGGCCCACTGCTGTACTCAGACATGGCCTAGGTTTGTGAGCATGCCCAGTTTGGCCTTTCACTATTTTGTTGCCTGACATTTGTCTCATTTATTCAAGTGTGTGAACATGCCCAGTGTGACCTTTCAGTATGTTGCTGTCTGAGGTCCACTACATTTGTTGATGTGTGTGAACATGACCAATATTAACATTTATACTATATGTGTGTTGAAAATCAGTTTTTTTTCTAACTGCAGGGCTCACCTTTGTGTCATAACTCGACAGGGATTATGCTGTGTCTGCAGGGTTTCCATGAGATACTTTGCATAGACTTATCAATATTTCTTCATACAGGCTGACTACCGACATGCTGTCATGGTTTAGTGGTTCAGTACAATGACTGTAGTCCACAGTATCCTGGGTTCGAGGCCTGTTACTGCTTTATATTTTCATACTGAGCAGACCAGACTGCTTAAGGGCCAGTAGAGCAAATATGAGCATGTTGGCTTTTGTTCAGCTATGCCCAACTTAGACCAAGCTTGTCCAACATTGCTCAACTTTAACCAACATAGCTGAATGTTGCCCAATATTGCTCAACATAGACCACAGTTGTGCTAGTTAGTGTGTGCAATTGTGTTTACATATACTAAATGGTGGTAAAAGCTGCTTAGCACTGCTTTATATTGCTTAACACATGGCAATCATGCTTCAGGTGGTGCTGCAGGGCTGTCTATGTCGGATGCACATACTCCACTCCCTATACATGTTTGAAAACAGGTAGTGTCAAGTTTGGCATCCCTTTTACTATATGTGCATGTCAGAGAGAGGTATCATTTCCAGGGTTCCTACTGAGCCAGTGTATGTGCTATGCGTTGCTTCTTTGCCAAAGCCAAAGCATACTGGGCATGCCTCCTTCTGCCTAAAGGGGCAGGCACAGGTTGTTCCTCCTCCGAGTCACGCTCTGCCTGTGATGGCCTTGGCAATGGTGGATGGGCTGTTTGGCCCGGGCCTATGCTGCTCCTGCTGCAGCTGTTTTCGCAGGATCATATTATGTAGCATAGCACATACCTTGACAATTTGGGTAAATGTAGTTTGTAAGTACTGCAGGGCTCCACCAGATGTGTTCAGGAACCGGAACCGTGACTTGAGCAGCCCAAACACACGCTCAATTACATTTCGTGTTTGTGCGTGTGCCTCATTATGGCGTTCCTGTTCAGGTGTGTGTGCATTTCTGATGGGTGTCATCAGCCACGGCTCCAGTGCATAGCCAGCATCCCCCACTAGGTGACCATGAGGGATGTCCCCACTGGCAAATGTCTGGTACAGCTGCATCAGATTCCAGATATGGGAATCATGGTAGCTTCCAGGGCAGCCAGCACACACATTCAGTATTATGCCCTGGGCATCACACACAACCTGGCAGTTGATAGAGGGGAAGCCCTTGCGGTTAAAGTGGACCCTACCCCGCTCACCGGCTGGTGTTTTGATGCGTATTTGCATGCAGTCTATTGCACCCATTACCTCAGGGTATTCTGCTATTTGCTGGAAGTGACTCATATTGCTGGCCAATACCTCACGGGAATTGGGGAAGTATACATGATCACCGACATGTGCTGACATGGCATCCAGGAACTGGTGCAGTACCCTGGATGCTGATGCCTGTGATATCCTCATCATATCACCATTTGGTCTCTGGAAGGTACCTGTTGCTAATATTCTTAGGCCAACACATACCTTGGTTTCCACTGGGATGAGTTCCCCTCTGTTGGTTCTGTGTGTGAGGCGTGGCCTGCACAGCTCAACAATTTGCTGCATGAGGTCTCTGTCCACTCTATAGCGCTCCACTATCTCCAGCTCATGTAGCCCCTGATAGGTTACCCTGGGCCTGTATACTCTTCGCCGTCTCCTCACTTTGGGTTGTCCAGCAGGATTTGCATTGTCACCACCCTCAGCATGTTGCATATGTTGCCTTATAACAGCAATGGCAGCCCTTAACATTTCTTTGTCTCAGTAATGCTTTTTCAGTTTTCACTTCTATTAGCTTACTGCAGTGTTGCAGTGTCTCTGAGAAACATAGTGGAATATCGTTTGCAGAGTTTTAAGTGCTGGGTTAGGCTGGGCTAGTGTACTGCCTGTATAATTGCCTGATTCTGATTGTTTTCACCTGCTAGCTCTGCTAGTACTCCCTGGTTAACTTCCTACCATTTATTATGCTTCCTTTTCCCTTTCTGTTTCCTCAGGGGGCAGCGCCGTGCACACAAGTGGAAACACGCTCACACCAGCTCACACGCATGCAGACATGCTTAAACAGACTAGAACTTGCTTATTCTTGCTAAAACACGCACACACAGGCATAAACGCACTTACACAACTTTAAACAACCTTAGACATGCTTACGCCAGCTTAAACGCATGCACACAGGCGCACACGCATGCACACAGTCTTCCTTGGATGTACGGGTATGCACCCGCACGCAAACACATTGCAAGCACTTCTACAAGAAACTTCAGTGTTATCCACTTCATACTCCTTCAATTTCTTGCCTTTAGCTAGGGTACCTGTTGACACACCTCTTCCAGTGATGAGTAACTAACAGCAAACACATGCCACTCTGCTCCAATGAGCTTTACTTCTTTCATACATACCCCCCTCGTGATGTCACCTATCTTCTACTCTGATACTTCCCTTATCCTACTCCTACACTCAACTGACTGTGCTCATTTGCTATGTTAACTTGGGATTCACTATCCTTACCCTCAATTGCATAGGATTGCCTACTAATGCTTGATTACATCTCTTAGACTGAGCTTCCTCCCTTAGCAACCTCTACTCGGTAGCCATGTTGTCTTTGGCCAGCCATTCTCTTGCATTGTAAATTAAGAATTACAATAAAATCCACATTTGTGGATTTTAGTTATTAGTTTTCTGGTTTTTAGAGTGCAGCACATTTGCACGGCGCTGCGCTACGCTTAAACTTCGGAGATCGGGATAAAAAAATATATTTTATTTTTATTTTGCATCGGTGAACATTACCAATGGCCGTATTTTTGGCCACTGGCATGCTTCCTCAACTGGATGCATCCTTTTTTTGGAGCTGTCACGGCTCTGTTTTGCTATTTGCAGAACGGTACTCAGTTGTCAATGGAGTACATTTCTGCAAATAACACTACTCTTACTTGGACAAGTTCGGGTTTCCTGGATCGCAAATTTACCTCATTTGCATAGCTTTTGCCTGCAATTGAGGTCATTTGCATATCCTAGCCCTGTCCGTGTAAGAGTCGTTTTAGAAGCTCTGTTGCATGCCCCTATCGGCTGTTCCTGGATCGCTCGGCGGACATGTTGGCTGCATGGAGTCTTACTCTACTCTTAGACTCCATGCAAGCCTTCGTGAATCTGGCCTATAATTTATACATACTACTTTAAGTAAAAAGTTACATCTTTATATAGAGAGCACTACTGTAATGTGCTGTTATATAAATTCATACGTGATGCAGTGCACACAATTTCTTCTTTTAAATCTTGTGTTTTGGTATGTTATCTAATTGCAGAATTTGCTTTAGCTGAAAAAACATATTCTTGACACTTTTTCTCATAATAATAATAATAATAATAATAATAATAATAATAATAATAATAATATAAAAAACAGAGTAAAAAATACATTTAGTTCCTGAGTGGCCTATTAAGAAATAAATGAATGCAAAATGAATGAAAGGAGATGTATATGCCTTTACTTTAACAGTTAGCAAAAATGGGAGAAGACATTTTTTCCATCTTCTTGGATAATATTTGGAAAAATATAATCAGTATGTACACTGTTTCATTCAGTTTGTTGAAATAGTTTTGCTAAATACAGCTGCCATACTTAAATATCAATAGAAGTTATTTATTATTGATTGATATGGAAATAATCTGATGTTAAGAGAGCATGTTGCATATATTTTATTCTGTTAAGATATAAAATATGTCATGTTGCCTGAAATCATAGTCACCAGGATTCACTAATCTTCCATGCAGGAATAATTTATTCCTGCACGGAAATGACCGTTTAAGTGCAGCATGGCAATGCGCCATGCATATTTAGGAAGGCACGCTGCCTGTGCTCTTAAACTAACATGGAGCCATGGACAAGTACAGGGGGTGAATATACACACCCCTGCACTCAAGAATAGCTGTTTGGCAATTAAAATGAGTGAGATCACTTATAGCACCCTAAACACGTAAGGATAGATGTAAAATGTACAGATGCAAGCAGAAATCAACAACAATATGTTAAATATGTCCCTCCATTTGTTCCCCGATCATTTTAGGGTTTGTCCATAGTTTTCACTCCAAGGGGTTGAGAGGTATGCCCACTGTGAAGCAGAAAGCTAACAAAATGACAGGTGTAGCAGTAGCAGGGATATTTGTGAAGGGTATAGATAAAAGAACACTACAAGATTTTTTTTATAAAAGCGATAAAGTTTAACCGTAGCTGCACAGGTGTGCCCATTGTTAAGCTACGCATAGTCCAGCTTAAACAGCACAATAAGTTAAATAGGAAGATTCATTCAATAGCAGCAGTACTGCTGTAGTGTAGTTGTTAGAGCATATGCTTTGCAAGCTATCATTCCCAGTTCGATCCTCACTGTATCAAATTCCGTTTTACATGTAAAAGCAATTCATAAACAATTATTTTGTCTATAACCTACTAAATAACATATATTTGTGAACTGGAGTACTGCATTAAGTCCAGATGTGAGGTGCCATTGTAATAAAGTGGTGAAATCCCCAGATAAACACAAGTGCCCCATACAGTATACTTACACATGAATCAGGGATACCAAACAAATGTATAATATGTAATGAATGATAAATCAATACCATACAGCAAATAGTGTGTAAAAATAAAAAAATAAGCAACAATAAGCATTGCACACCTCTTTCCTATCACCCATTTTTCCTGTCTTTTAAAGAAATTAGCACGTGGGTAAGTGGGAGTAAGCACTTTTAAGCAGTACTAAGTGGGTTTAAGCCTGTTTGCACAGGGGTAAGCAATGCCTACACAGAATTAGCAATTTTGAGGGTAACTCTCTGTAAGCATATTTAACCAGAAGTTAGCATTGCTTACCATCGCGTAAACTCATGCAAACCCACTTACAACTGCTTAAGAGTACCTTAGTCACTCTGTATCCAACAGCCCTTGTTCTGCCCAGCAACAAAATAATCAGCCTTGGCAAGTCTCAAACCCAGGACTCTGCACACCATAGCCACAGTGATTTACCACCACACCATATGAGTTATAAAAAAAAAGTGAGGCATTCTCAAACAAATCTTCACTATAGCAAAATCACATTTTACATGTAAAAGGAATTTATAAACAATTTTGTTGTATACCCTACTAAATATCATATATTTGTGAACTGGAGTACTGCATTAAGTCCAGATGCAAGGTGTCATTGTAATAAAGTGGTAAAATCTCCCAATAAACACAAGTGCCCCATACATTATATGTACAAATGAATCACAGATACTAAACACATTTATAACATGTAATGAATGATAAATCAATGCCAAACAGCAAATAGTGTGTAAAATTAAAAATAAGCAATGCTAAGCATTGCACACCTCTGCTTACCAGGTGTAAGCAATGCATAGCACAGCTAAATAGATTTGCCCATTGGTATGCGCCTTTAAGCAATGCCAACCTTAGGTAAGCTGGTTTGCCCATAGCTTAGCATTTTCAAAACTGTCCAATCATGGCAAAGTACATAAAATTGGCTCTATTTATACCTCACAGGCGGGAATACATCTCATAACTGGTTGCAGCTTCCTCCTGTAGGCACAAAGGCCAGTACTGGGGAAGGATTGAGCTTCCGAGCTCAGCACTGGGGCATCCAGGAGTCTAAGGTCATGGCAGGACTCCTGGTAAAAGACCATGAAGAGAGACTGCTGCAGGGCCTGTACCAGGGTTCCCAATATAAAGCAGAAGCCTTGGACCATCTTGCCCTTGACCTCACCAGTGCCACTGGTATCCCACAAATTGGTGAGCCGGTCAGGCATCACTATGCCGACCTGAAAAGGAGGAAGAGGGAACTCTTGGATCAGTGGATCCAAGAAGCTAGGCAGAGGGATGATGTCCCAGGAGTGTGTAAGTACTCATTCTACTAACCGTTTAATAATTGCCTAGCTTGTGTATATTATGGATAGATATGGCTAAATATTCCTCAATGTCTCTGACAGCTGTAGAGGACTGGGCTGTGAATCGGAAGCCCATGTGTGTAGGCTGCAAAGGCTGCATCGCGAGGCAGGTTAGCAATAATCTTGCATGTACTGTCATAAGAAATAAATCTAAAAGTAGTAGAAAGTTAATTGCCAGTATAAAATCTGTATTGTGTATGGGATGTACTGAATAATCCAGACAATATGGCAGGAAGAGTTTCATATAGGTTGTATTTAAATAAAAGGGCAACAGCCTGGCAATAGAGGTCTAACTCATGGACTGCTTGTGTTTACTCTGGTATCATATGGTATTGTAGTGTTGCATTCTCTTAATAGTAATGTTGTATTAAGCACTGTTATAAACACTGTGCTGCTACATAAACAAAATGTGTAGGGATGGCTGAATACGACTGTTGTAATCACAAGGTTATATTGTACAACTGAGGGAAACTTAGATAGAAAATAGTGAAAAGGTACACAGCAAAATCCAAATAGCATACTCTACTGTGACATGAACTGTTGTATTTTTAGCACACACAGCCATGGTTCAAATCCTGGGAGTGGTAGGAAGCTGTATGCATAATCATACCTATTAACTGTACAGATTTTTTCAGAATACCCAGATAACTGGCTTACATTTTCTCCCTGTCACCCTGTCCCCCTGGAAAATCAGTGGGATGATCCCAGAAGTTTAGGCAGCAAATAATGACATACAACTTATTGTCAGACATCATAACTATCAGAAAAGTATCTATAAGAACAAACCTGTCACTCTAGCAACTCAACAAAATGTTATGAGAGTTGTTGTTGTTGTGTCTTTCGGCTTTTCCCGGTTAGGGGTCGCCACAGCGGAACTCCGGTCCACTAATGATTGGTAGTTGATTTTTACGTGCCGAGTTGCCAGCCCTGACGCACAACCTTCAACGAAGCTACGCTCATTCACGCATGTCTCAATATGCAAATTATGTTCCATCTATATCCCCATGTTGTGAACCTATGACCAGAGTGTGTGCAGTAACAGAGTGAGATGTATGTACATAATAATGACGTGGAATCTGGTAATATGTGTGGCAACATCCAGGTAGTGTTAACAAACATTCCCTCCACAGGTCTGTCAGATAAGAAAACTGTGCCTGGAAATAAAGATTCAAATCCTGGACTGGTACTATTTAGTCTGATAGTGTATGGCATTGTCTGTGTCAGCCACACTGTGCTACATAATAAAAATGTCTAGGAATCCCTGTATAAGACAGTTGTAATTATAATGTCAGATTGTAAAACAAAGGGAGACTTATAGACAGAAAACAGTGAAGCAAGCAACTGCAATATCTAAATAGCTCACTTAACTGTCATATACACTGTTTTATCTTTAGCAGACACAGCCATGGTTCGAATCCTGGGAGTGAAAGCAAGCTTTATGCATAATCATCCCCCTCAACTCTACAGATTTGTTCAGAATGTCCAGATAATTGGCCCATATCTGCTGCCTGTCCCCCTGACAAATCAATGTGATGATCTCTGAGTTTTAGGCAGCTTTTAATGACATATAACTGATTGTCAGACCTGTAAATATTCAGAAAATGTATATGAAAACAAATCTGTCATTGTAGAAACTCACCAAATGTTTATGAGAGCAATTATCAAAATATGCCCCAGTTCCACCTGCATGTCGTCAAGCCTTGACCAGAATGTGTGCAATAAGAGATTGAGAAGTATGTGCATAACATCAATCTGGAATCTGGGAATATGCATAGAAACAGTCAGGTAGTGTTAAAAAGCAATACTTCCACAGGTATACCATGTAAGAGGTGTAGACTGTGGTAAAACACAGTTTCACATATATACTTGTCTACAAACGTTCCATTGTCCAAACTAAGGCCATAGGGTAAGGTAATAATGCCTGTAAAGTACAGATTACAGCAGTGACAAAGAAAGCTGTGAGAACTAAAGGGATATACAAGCATCCCCCCCACCATATCTGCAACAATAATCTAAATACATAATTCAATGGGTATGTGTACAATTAAATCTACTGTTGGGACATATGTCCCATCGTTTGATTAATATTGAAATGTGTTTCTATGCATGTGCCATGTTGAAATACTCCCATATTGGTGGCATGTTGCCATCAATGTAAACTGCATGCTGTTGTAATGGCCACTGTAGTTCCATATATGCAAGTGTTCTGTTTGCTATGCAACTGTTCCATATCTGGTGTTTTGGGTCAGTAGGAATATATATGCATACTGTTATATGTAATCCTGGAATGTGTTGACTATTATTAACCTGCGTATGTTTTAAAATTGCAACACCATAGCACATTTGGGAAAGCCGGACCCATTGGACTCACCTCTCCATTCTCATCTAGCCATGGCACTGGGCACCAGCATGTCTGGGGCCCACCCTGGGATCTCCTCATCTGCTGGTCCTGCACCACCTTTGGGTGGAACCACCTCAGGGGATGGGGCTGCCCCCCTGGGAGCGAGTACGAACAGGTCTGGGGTCTGATGCATAGCTAGCTCTGCAGGGATTTGCTATGCTAGCTTGAGGGCCGCATGGTGTATTTAGAGGGTCAGCCTGCTCCTACTACCCAGCCCAGAGCACAGCCACCTTCAGGGTCATGAAGGTGCAGTGGTGACTGCCCATGAGTGGGGACGTAAGTCCCACTGTTTCCATTTGGAGGCTCATGGGCTTCTGACTTCCAAGCACCCCTCCCAATCCAAGGTGCTTACCCCACATGTGTCATATACTGCCTCTGTATGCTGTCTTGTCTGTGTTGTCTGTCATCCTACCCAACCTACTTCCCCAAATATACTTACTATCCTTCTCCAAAATCCCTCTCTTACCTTAAAAAAAAAAGGCAATCTGTTCCCCCAAAAAAAAATCTCGCCCTATACATAGCTGTCCATTTTGCACATATATCCACTGGTGTAATGGGCTTCACAACATATTATTGTTGTCCTCACCCCCTATCTCAGGGGTTCGAGTGTCCAAATATACCTCCAAATTCAGTGTATATGCACAGCTGTTGCTGTAGAAGAAATGGGCAGCTACGGACCTTCCCTACATCCGTCCTGCACATCCCTAATTTCCCTATTGTCTTTCCCTCTTTGCGCCCCTTTTTCACCACTTTCCTATCACCCCTTTTTATTTTCTTAAGCAGTAGTAAGCGTGTTTAAGCCTGTTTGCAAGGGGGTAAGCAATGAACCCACAGAATAAGCAATTTTGAGGCTAACTCTCTGTAAGTATATTTAACCGGAAGTTTTCCGTCACGCAAACCCGCACAAATCCACTTACAACTGTTTCAAAGTGCCTTAATCACTCTGTCTCCAACAGCCCCTGTTCTGACCAGCAACAAAATAAGCAGCCTTTAAAAGCCTCAAACCCAGGACCTTACACACTATAGCCAAAGTTGTCTACCACTACACCATGTCAGATATAAACAACCTTTATGTTTTCTCAAACATATCATCCAGCATAGTCATTCAACAGTAGAGGAAATGTATTAATGGGGCTGAGGGATTCTAATTAAGTAACTCTTGCAATTATTGATATCATCCCCTCCTCCACAGCTGAACAGATCTGCAACACAATACCAACACTTGCAAGTCTCATACCCAGGACCCTACACAACATAGCCATATAAAGTTAGCAGTAATCCATCTTATCTGTACGATGTCAGGATGATATCAATAAGATATCATGTAGAACAGTCTGTCTACCATAGGGAATGTACAATGTGGAAGCAGTAAACATTTCAATGATACATATACACACATATATGTATATATATATATATATATATATATATATATATATATATATATATATATATATATATATATATATATATATATATATATATATATATATATATATATATATATATATATATATATATATATATATATATATATATATATATATATATATATATATATATATATATACACATGCACAGCCATATGTATATATTACTAAGTATATTTATGTATAGGAAGATACATATTTAGAGGGTGCACATCATACCGAACAGCCAGTATTCCTACAGTTGCCACCTTTTAAAATGGATAGTGTTTTATTCTCTCATACAAAAGACAATTATTGCATGAAACATATACCCACAGAGAAGTCAAAGGATATGACACCACACACAGGTTTGCATACATAGAAATGTTTATTTGTGTACTATTTCTGTTGTATATGCCATTTCATATAGCAGTTAGGTATTTGAAATACATACTAACTGAGTAATGCAACTCTCAAACAAAACATTTTATACAGTAATCTGAAAGCATAATATATGTTGCTGTCCAGGCCAAGGCCTTCGAGTAGTACAACAGTAAAGAAACACTGGCCTGGAAGATAAGAATCAATCAACAGTAATTAATGCAGATGTAGTTCAGCAGCCTCCAATTACACTCTGTACTCAACCCCTAGGGGGAAAATAAGTAGATTGTCACAATGAGAATGTATCTTGTTACATAACAATGCTTAACTTAAAACATCACTATCACACTGACATATAGAACTGTCTGTAAGACAACAAGCACTAGCCCTCCACTGTTCCCATGGTGAAATGTATGAAACTGTACAGCCATATACCTTAAGGTGTCTTACTACTGATATCCCTCACATGTTGTAACAGCCTAAGTTATAAATGGTGCATACCCCTCCCTCATAGAATGACTTACAAGGGCATATAACAGTATTACATTCACTGACCTCTGGACTGTTCAAGGTCACACACATTTTCTCCAGCTGTAGTCCACATATATATATATGGACCCTACTCCACAATGTGTGGGGGGGTCCAAACACTTGAACGATGGCAGGTATGCCGGCACTAGATAATGATAGGCTACTACTTAACAACCTCTTTCTGAATGACATATGGACAAAGCTTGGTATATAGGCAGAGAACAGAAGCTGGAACACAGGGCCATATTTGCAATATTGTTGTTATACACTGTGAATGTTGCTGGTGTTACAGGATAGGTTGCAGCATACCCTTATTTAGGGATATGAAGTCAGAAACACAAATGGATGTAGCCATGTATTGATAGCACTCAACAGACAGAGTGCCACTGATATATCTGAGACAAGACCTGTCTGGTGAACAGACAAAACATAACAGCCAATCCTCTAGCCATCATGTGGATAGGCCCACAGTTTAGAGCTATGCAGACAAACTACATTACATGCTAAACTAGCATGTACACACAAACCCTGTAAAATTAGCAGTATAGAATGCATATTATAAACACTACTCACACTGTCCACAGGTCTGGAACCTTATATAAGTATGTAGTTGGCCTGTGTCTGTGTGTCCTGTAAGAGGTATTGCTACCTGCTGTCTGTAACACTGTTGCCCACACACAGGAAGGATGTCTTCCATACAGGAAAGGTAAAGGGCAACGCCCACATGATGTAGTAATTTATAGTAGTGGGTTGCCATGACACTGGTAATTAAAAGTACTGCATAGCTGGCTGCATGCAAGTAGCAAGTGGTGAACACTGATTGGTACAGAAGCCATCACCTGATCATATGCATCACCTACAAAATCCATGCTGCAATCTATTCAAACCAGCTCAATCCCTGTAGTGGAGAGAGAAAGAGAGAGAGCTTGAGAGAGACAAACAGACAAACAGGAAAAAAATTATCTAAACCAACTAAAACTACAAAACAACCCTATATAAATAAGGGGACACATAAAAGTGTACTCAGAAGAGCGGACAATACTACAACAGGTATGTGAAACATTTATGCATGCAATTCAATGTAGTACTTGGTGTATAATAAGGGGATAGATGATGTGGAAAGATTTATATGTGACATCAGGAGTTGTAATGATGTCCTGCTGAACAACTGCTATGGACATAACGTCTGGACTGGAGGGCAGTGGGCAATACCTGTCAACTGTGCAGATCAGCACTGAATGACAAGATGTAAGCCATCATAATGTGTGTTTTGTACCTCAAGATGTGTATATTAGTGTGGCAAAAATCTGGTGGTGGAAGTAATGCCATTATGATAGACACATGGGTTTCAGAACCCACCACTTGCAGGACAGTCATGTTAACAAGAAATGTAGCATGCACAAGCACCATAGGTGTGTAATAGGCTTACCTGCAATCTGTCCCTATATATACCCCCCTAATGTTAGGCAATGTCCACATGTGTGTTGTAGCAAGGCTGAACAGTGCAGCTGTGGATGAAGAAGAGTTAGAGAGTGTGAACCTGCTGTTTGAATGCACCCATATATATATATATATATATATATATATATATATATATATATATATATATATATATGTGTGTGTGTGTGTGTGTGTGTGTGTGTGTGTGTGTGTGTATGTATATATATATATATATATATATATATATATATATATATATATATATATATGTATATATATATATATATATATATATATATATATATATATATATATATATATATATATATATATATATATATATATATATACATATATATATATATACATTTCCCCCACTGGTGAATGACAGTGCTGCACAATATGTGTGAGAGAACATCACACATATCTATATACACACACACACACACACACACACACACATATATATATATATATATATATATATATATATATATATATATATATATATATATATATACATATACATACAGTAGTAAGTGGGTGTAAAATGGACAGTTATGTCTGATGTGAAATCCATGCTGGGAACACATTGCCCTTGTTTGTGAAGGCCAAATTGGTATGTTGTGGAAGGATAGTAGGTATATTTAGGGAGGTAGGTTGGGTTGGAGACAGACAAGACAGCATACAGGGGCCATATATGACACAGGTGCTGGGTAAACGTTTTGGATGGGGAGTGGTGATTGGAATGTGGAAGCCCATGACCCCCCATCTGGAAACAATGGGACCAAAGTCCCCACCCATAGGCAGTCACAACTGCACCTTCATGGCCTTGAAGGTGCCTGGGTTGAGAGCTGAGCAGGAGAATCATGTGGACCCTGTGATTGTGTGCTGAGGGCCTCAAAGTGGTGTAGCACATCCCCTAAGTCTCTGTGGAGCTCCCTATGTACCTGACCCTTGATCTGATTTCAGTTGACAGGGTCCTATCTGTGTGTGCTCCCAGGGGGACGAACACCATCCCCTGAGGTGGTTCCACCTGAAGGCAGTACAGGACCAGCAGATGATGAGGTCCCAGGGTGGGTCCCAGATGTGCTGTGGCCTGATAACATGGCCAGATGAGGTGGGAGAGGTGGTTTTGCTAGGAACTGTCTTCCCAAACATGCTATTGTGTCACAGTTATAGAACATATGTGGGTAGTAATAGTCCACACATTCCAGGATTATGTCTAACAGCATGCATAGATATCCCCATTAATACAAAACACCAGATTTGGAGCAGTCACATAGCAAATAGAACACATGCATTTATGGAACCATAGTGGCCCTTACAATGGCATGCAGTTGACATTGTTCACAATAGGCCACCAATGATAGTGTTTCAACATGGAAGATGACTACAAACACATTGCACAAATTGTTGTACAATAGGATATATGTCCCAACAGTAGGTCTGCTGTAAACATACCCATTGAGTTTCGTGTTCTGATTATTGTTGCAGATATAGTGGGGGGGTGATAAAGATGTGTATTAACAACTATTATATCCTTGCAGTATGAGGTCCTCAGAACTTTTTTCCTCTTTATGTCTTTCAGGCACCATGTCACGGGAGCACTTGCCAGTTTATTCCACCAAGGAGAATGAGGTGATTATACAACACCTGGTGCAGCACTACCACACCCTGTTTGGATGTGCAGCCCATGATCTGCAGGAGAGGACCACCCTGTAGAACAATCTCATCCACAGGGTAAACGATGTCAGCCTGCATAACCGCAGTTATGAGCAGGTCCGACATCGGTGCACTGACCTAATCTGCCATGCCTGTCAGTGTGCTGCTTCAGTTAGGAGGGACCAGCTAGCTACAGGGGGGTTCATGCCATCCAGCCCCATGACACATGCTGAGGAGCTACTTGTCAGCCTTGGGGCACCTTCCCGCTGGCAAACACAAGATCCTGCAGCGAGCATTGTGGAGGTGGGTGCTACCCACACAATGGATGAGGACCATGCAGATAAAGCCACAGGGCACATCAGTAGACCACTGTTGCATATCCATCTGCACCTGTAGAGTTTAATCATGCATATGTGAGATAAAATATATATGGTCTATTGCTGCATTGTAGTAATAAACTGATGTGCATAATCTGTAGTATTGTGGGTTTGCTCTGTTGATGTACTGTAATGCTGCTACCACCCTTACCAATGCCACAGGTGTGGCTACTGACATCACATCTCTCACACAACTATGTAGGTCCCTCTGGTATATCTCTGGGGCAGCAGCCTGTAGCTGGTGAGCATGGTGTTGTTTGTTCAGGTTTGCCAATACACTGGCCATTATATGGCCATGGTATTTGCCATGCACACATTTAACACGCCTACCCATAATGCATGCTGTACATGTTCACGTATTGTTGCTGTTAACTACACTGCATCACAGTGGTCACCATGGTGGCATACATGAAGGGTATGTAAGAGTCCTGCAATATAACTAACAACCTGTCATTGCAAGATGTGTGCACAGAGATGAACATAATGGTAGGACAAATGGCCTACAGTAGGAACATGTCTGAAATATCAGCCTTATACAGTGCTACAACAGTGTATATACCACTATTACAATGGCCACTGTTACAGATCTACACAACAGCATATCACAATACCGCATTCCACGACCCTTACAACCTGTAATGTGATCCTAACATGAGAAATAAATGTGTAATATGGAATCCTATGTTAGGACAGCAAATATGGGGAATACATACCTTAACAAACACTGGAAGCATATGTGTGAATACACTCCAAATAACATATTGTGGAAGCAGCTTTTGAGGTACTGACAGCATTCACTCTTCATGAGTATGGACCTTCCAGCAAGTACAAGTCCTCAATATCACACCAAGAAATGGTCTGCTGTCCAAGGTGTTTGTCCACCAAATGTGCCCACTTACCTGCAACAGAAACAGCCATGGCTTGCACACATCTTACAAGCCATGAAATGGATCCCATTCCCAACAGGTAGTAGGCAGGAGTGGGACATGTAGCCTTACCTCACCATTGCATATACCATGGCAAACAGTGCAGACAGTCATGTATGTGGCAAGGATGTATGGGACAAGATTAATACAGAAAATAAACAGATGACCATCCAAGATTGATAACGACACATGTTGCAAACTGGTCATGCAGGCTGCCTAGTAACATGTCGCAACACTGAGGGAGTTGCAGGAGTGTCTAGCAAGTTCTGGCTGTGCAGTACCTGTGTCAACAATTGCCTGGACTCTGCATAACTGTTGTCCATGGGTTAGGGTAATCAGATGATACAGTTGTTCTACAGGAAACATCAGCCAGAGCTCTTTACAGGTAGCATATGCATAACATCAAAAGTCCCATAAAGGCATGTGTTGCAATGTGTACTGGTGTACCAAGACCAAGTTGGAAACCTACAGACAGTATCAATTAAGATACATATGCTGCACAACCAACACCTCATCCCACCTCAGGCCCACCATCCCCATCTGTACCTTGCTGGTGCCAGTGTACACCTGTATGTTTGCCATTCATTAGCAGGGATTAGGCTAGTACACATGGTGTTCAGAATTTGGGACACTGCAAAATGACACACATGTGTAGCCCATAGTTGTCAAGCATCTCAAAAAGGCTCAGGATGGGGAGGGGGTGTCATCCTGAAACACAACAGTGAACTGAAGCAGACATCCAATGCTCACTAAGAAAGGCTGTATCTGCACACAGTCAAGGTCATGAATTGTGGAAGACATAACCCTGACTCCACAGCAATAGTGACGGCACTGTGTGACCTCCAAGGGCTGTACACATGAGTTGACCTTGCAGCCATGCAGAGTTGCTGGACATGTGTACATCAGAGTAACCAAATACTGGCAAATGCAGATGGCCCATGCTAGTATACCCTTTCCAGGAATAGTGACTGTTGCTGTACACTTAACATTTGGTGCAACAAACCATCATGATAAGGGGTGTGCACACAATAAACCCACAAATTGTATGCATCTCAATCAGCATCTGAACAACTAACGCATTTGTTTTATACTGCATTTAATTGCACAGGTCATATGTTACATATCAGGTTCATGTAAATGTTAACATATGTAGTAATGTTGCCCCATGGTATATCAGGGAAGAGGGTGCCATGTCAATAAGGGTGTGTACACTCCCCATAGCCACAGTAAGGTTTGAAGGTTGTCAGTGTAATTGTATTTTATTGGCCATACATGCACCACTGATGATGAGATCTGTAAATCAGACATCAGGCATTCAAAAATGACATCTGTCCACATATCATCTCAGGTATGTGTCAGACAAACACACGGGGCTGTGAGCAGCAGAGCAAACATAACTGACACACATATACATATTCAGCAACGGCATGTACACCTGTGAGTTATGGTGCACAGTACATGCCAGGGTGCTGATCAGGTGCACTGCAGTACTGTGTACATGCCTGCAGTGTGCTCCAGGGGAAGGGGCATCACATACTAACACAACCCATGCATCACAGGGATGTACAATGTTTGTAACAGGGACTGACTATAGCTGCATTGCATGCTGTTGAGTGCCATATGCCATGCATGTTGACAAATGGGTAATGAAAGGTCTGTGTATAATATCTTTGTGCAACCTCACCTGTGTGTGTGTGTGTGTGTGTGTGTGTGTGTGTGTGTGTGTGTGTGTGTGTGTGTGTGTGTGTGTGTGCATGCACTGTTAAGCAATGACGTACAGGCCTTAAAGTGCATTTCTTGTTTTCCCCTCACAGGTGGTGAGGTGGGTTAGGGTCCCTCCTGCAGGCAAACTGATGTTAGTGTCCATACAAACACTGATAATTATGATAGGTGTGTTGAGGCACAGGCAAGGTCATCAGGGGCTGAAGTTGCACCATCGTTTGACATCCCACTGCTATCCACCCCATTTCTGCACACAGTCGCATTGCCTATACATGCCATATCACTAGTAGCCATAGATAAGGGACAGTTGGTGGGTGGTGGCATGGGTCAAGACAGGGTGGTGTGTTATGGCACATGTGTCTGGACACAGCAGCCATAGTCAGATGCCTGGCAGGGTATCACACAGGCAGATGTACAGGAGTGAGAACTAATTCAATTTATTGTAAGTCCTTTAGAATGTAAAAATTCACAGACATCCTCAGACAAACACAGTTGTTAACTGACTTAGTTTAAATAACCCTCCACATCAGTGACATCATATCCTGAGCAACAAAATGAAATGCAGGCAATCCAAGTTCTTGAAGTCCAACAGTAGAATGTACTCAGCACGATTTACTTGTTACTAAGTCAGTTAACAACTGTGTTTGTCTGAGGAAGTTTGTGAATTTTTACATTCAAAAGCGCTTACAATAAATTGAATTAGTTCTAGTCCAGTGAATGCCCTTTGCCTGTTTGTTCTTTAAGTTATTTTGTTTGTTTTGTGAAAAAGATGTACAGGGGTGCTCATAGGAAAGAAGTGCAAGCATTCATAGCCTCTCCTGTAGTGCAGTACCAGCCCCAGCACTGCAGGGGTGTGCTGTCCACACCACAACACAGCAAGGCCACATGCACATGGCCCTGGCCTGTCCCAAGAGGGACCCGGATCCAGCAGACATATGTCATCATCAGGGGAGAGTACCATATTGTGGCTTGTACCTGGTAATGCCTGTGTAACCCCTGTCAGGCACAGTTTGTGTGTCTGTGGCCAGAGATAGTGAACTGAACACCCTGCAAGGTACCATCTGTAGGTGTCCAACAAAACCCTGTATAGGGCAGCCACATGGCAGAACTGTGTGCATGCATACACACACACATCACCAACACAGCTAGGGCAACCCCATACCTATACACACCACATCACAACAGCCCAATTAATAATTAAGCCCCCTCACACACACAGATGATGTCAAACTTATGGCTCAACCTAGGTCTCTGGCACACCAACAACACCCCTGTGCATATGATGATACCTGTGCCACCTGTCATCCACAACATTGATGCAGGGACAGGCTAATATGGTTTTGATGCACAGGGTAACTGTACTATGGTGTACCAATGTAAAGCTGTGTAACATGTTTTCAGCACTAAAGTTTAATGCTTACATGTCAGGAAGTGTAGCTGTCCAGCCATGATGCATTATATCTGTTATTAGCACTGAGTGATTGTTGTCTCCATAATGTATTCTGTTTGTGTTGTGTGTGTCCATGTGTCAGCAGGATGTTGGTCTGCTATTGTTTCCCACAAGGGTTATGGCACTGTGGTGACACACTGAATGTGCCATATCCTGGGTACAACTGAACACATGTCACAGGTCTGTATAACAATTACTGCATGTGCCACATGCTGGGTAGGTCTGGGGGTGTATACAGGTGAGTGCATGGTGGCTGATGTCAGCAGCCCTTCTATAATGGACAATGATAAGTGTACTGGGTGATACACACCGCATGTTTGTGTATAACATACACATAGGCTTTTGTGTTGATGCAATACACAGAAAATACTGTACACATGGATGTATGTACTTGTGCTAGGAACCCATTTTAGCCTATGTCATTCCACCAAGACAAAATAGGCACA
This sequence comes from Protopterus annectens, assembly GCF_019279795.1. Taxonomy (NCBI): domain Eukaryota; kingdom Metazoa; phylum Chordata; order Ceratodontiformes; family Protopteridae; genus Protopterus; species Protopterus annectens. The sequence goes on along the minus strand of NC_056735.1, from coordinate 1,929,786,048 downwards.
ACAACACATTGGAAAATAAGCAGTCTGCCAGTTTAATGTCATTGACGATGGTAAAGGGCAGGGTATATGTCCCCTTCCCCAGTGTAGTGCAATCCTCAACTCGGTAAACATAGGTGTGCTGGTGTAGGTGGCACATCCCTACCCTTTGGTGGGTGTGAGGTGCTGTAGAACTGCAGATAGTGTGATTGACAACTACTTAACCTGTTAACATGAACTGTACAGTATTATAGCCAGCTAAATGGGGGGATACACTCAACAATAACTGCAGTGATGGTGGCTGTGTCAACAAGTTCCACACCCAGCTATATATACCAACCCCAGTATCACTGTACAGCTATACAGTGGGGAAGAGGGCATTTACACATCCACTACTAGTTGTGATGGAATGAATTTCCACAGGATGATACCTGTGAATTGTTAGCATTTGCCAGGCAGTTCCCAGACAGATGACTTCCTGGGAAATGTATATTCTGCAAACTGAAATAGATCCCTTCACATACATACACACTCTTACTTGGCAGCACTGGGAGTAGAATCCCACCTAGGTATGTAGTGCTACTGATGTGTGTGGCCTTAACTGCACACACCACACAGCTTTTAGGATTAGGAGTGTTTCAGGTTACATGTTAAGTGGAGAACATCACCAGGCCTTGTAAAGTATGATAATGGGGGATGTACTGGTTGTTTATGAACAATACATATTGTGACATACTGTCATATACATCTTGACAAACACATAACAGTCATACACACATCTGAGAGTCCTGGGCTTATCAGTGCTAACTACCTTGTCAGTGTGTACATTCTGTTACAGATAAGTTGCACACAGCACATGCATCACTGGGCTGGATAGTGTTATCAGTTACCTTTATGGTTGATGGTGACAGTGGTCCCCATACAGTGGAACATGGGACAAGTACTGGGGGAACCATAGTTTAAAGCAGTATAACCAGCACCCACACCCCACAGTGGATATTGTACTCACTAAAACCCATGATAATATTCTGACATACCCACCATCACACATTGACCTGGACTTCAATACAGCCCCTTGTCTATCTCAAGAGTGCTACTACAGGGTATGCATCTAATGTGCATTCACAGGGGTAGTAGGGTGATGCATTGTCGAGGCTCTCCTAAGGTCAGCAAAATCACTATCCCTAATACTGTGTGGCAAGGTGTACTGTATTAGGAGAATGTGGCCTCAGAATGCTGTCTCTTATAAATATACACACCTGCACACATACACACACCTGCCAGAACTCAGAGGGTATCCCATGCCTATCAACCCAATTGTACAGCAGTGTTGTGCTGGTACTGCAAGCTCCAAGTTGTCCATAGGGTGAAGAGTGTAACAAGGTACATGTAATGTCCATTACAGCAGCAGCCATATCTAACTATGGCAATGGGGGTGCCATGGGTGTGAAATGTCTCAGGGTATTATCAACTACAGGTCTACAAACACACAGACACTGTTATTCTCAGTAATGCACACATTCACATTTGTCAGTATTGGGGTCCATTGGTGCAGGTGTTCATAGGTGTGTACCAGGATATTGTCCATGGAGAGATGAGAAGAGTAGGGAATGTGTGTACAGTGGTATCATGCTACCTGCTATTTGCCAGCAGGCCATCTATCAACAGATACCACGGGGTGATCCTCAGGGTGAGAGTTACATGCAGCATCCAATTTATCTGGTTGCCTCTTGCACAGGCCCAGTGAGGTGCTCCAGTTGACATGTATGCAACATGTATTAGATAACATGGTCAGTGTCTGTCTTGGAGACTTGTACCCAAGCATGTTCTGTTGACTGTGGTAGTGTAGTTGAGGTATACATGGCATGTGGTGTGTACAGGGTGTGGATTCCTAGCTGTGGCATTCATATCACAGCTGGGCAGACTTGTCAGTGTCACTCAAGCATAGATTGCCTGTAAGCAGCCAAGATGGAGTGCCGACATCTGCACATCTGTACAGAGGACAGACAGGGATAAGCTAGCCAACTGGTTATGCAGTAGAATTACTGTGTTGACAGATAGACGTCTGACACTGATAGGTATGCCATTACTACATAACAGCAGCCCTCAATGGCATGTCATATACACATAATAGTCTACAGTTAATATCCACATGTCAGATCAATATCCAGTAGGAAAATACTTAATGACACACAGCTCACACACAAAGAAAACAACAGTGAGTATTCCGACTCCATCATTGCATGCAGGGGTGTTTGGTTCCAGTACTACAATCTGCAATCTACTCTAACTTGTGAAAGCACTGTCAACAGTAGTAATGTAATGATACACTACATGGCAGTGTGACTGCATATAACCTGTGATACTACCCATGGATGTAACACATTTGAATGGAAAAGAGTGTTGTACAAGCCATATATACTCAGGTGTCCCAGACAGTAGGCTCACACCCCTTGCTACTGTAATGACAGCACATAGACACATGGTATGTACATGGAATTAAATACACTTTTTAAAAATGTCATTACCCTGCTATTTTATCAGACTGGAATGTAGCCAGGCTGCTCATATCTGCCTTAACCACTCTGTATCCAACAGCCCTTTCTCTGTCTAGCAACATAATAAACAGCCCTTGCAGGTCTTGAACCCAGGACCCTGTATACAATAACAGCACTAAACCACTAAGCAATCACAGCTGTGAAGACATGTGATGTTCTTTCCAATATATATGTCAGTGCACATACTAAATAGTAGTGAACAAGTATTTTTGACCTCTACAATGGTGAAATACTTGTAAGTGATATTAGTGTTGAATCAAGTATGTTGTTGTATCTACATATACACATATCAGATAAATATGGTGTGATACATCTGGGAAGGTATATGCAGCAGTCCTGTGTACACATAACAAGGATATGGATATATATGGATCTACTTGATATGTTTGACATTTCACAATGTCGAAATTCATATCGCCGAGCCCATATGATCGACATTTGAAATGTTGACCATACAAGTAAACCCATAAAACACAAAAACAAACTTACCCGAATGCTGCTCCGCCCCCCACACCCTGCAGAACTTAAATATACCAACTCCGAGATCGCACTACAGTGCAGAAGTGGAAATCTTTCCAATCCGCACTGTACAGAGATGCCGATTCCCCATGGTCGACATTTCAAATGTCCATCATATGGTTTTGGCCATATGAGTGTCGATATTTGGAAATGCCGACCATTCACAGGACACACACACACCCACACACACACACACATATATATATATATATATATATATATATATATATATATATATATATATATATATATATATATATATATATATATATTGCTAGTATATTGCCTTATATACATGGACATATATAAATATATATATATATATATATATAAATATATATATATATATATATATATATATATATATATATATATACATATATGTACAACATATGTCCATAGCATGTAGTGGACTCATACCCCAGCAACAATAGTCACAACCTCTTAGTGCAAAGGGATGTCATGTAAGTATTGCAGGTGTACATGTAGACATTTGCTACTGTAACAGGGGTTGTCTTAACAGAAATGTTGTGTGGGAAGTCACATCTGATATTGACATGTACGCCATAAGTTACTGACAAACATCATAAGATCATCATAGTACACTACCACACAAATTGCAGTAATGATCCTGTGGAATACAGCAGAGATATGACCAATAAATGTGGACAGTCTGACACACTCTGGTCAGTCCAGAGGTATACACATCACCCATTAGTGCAAGACGTGTGGACCAAGTCTGACAACGTAGATGTTTACAGCCATGTAAATGGGGATATCACGAAAATACTGGAATAGATAACCCCACACAGTTTACGCATTGACACATGCCTGTCTGTCCTGACACATAATAATTGGAGGAGCAGAAGTCACAAGCCCACATACTACCCACTACTTAGTGAAAAACATCTGTGCAGCATCCTACTGCTTTGTCAGAAATACACAACAGTTATGGTGGCCCGGCAACAGTACATGTGACAAATATCTGGACATAACATCACACTGGGTAAATACACTGAGATGCTAGGCATATCACAAAGCACTGTGCAAACTACAGGCAGAATGCCACAACACTGGCCCCCATTTATTATGGGGAAATATGCATGCACCTGCATATATTGCAGGCTCTACAGGCAGGTAAAAGCATGGAGTAACAGACACCTGTTTGAAAGTGCATACCCACAACCAATCTGAACATAGCCACAGTCACATAGGTTAAACATACGTAATATTACAGTATATGGACTGTGTGAACAACACCATCCTCATATGTGCCACACACGCACCAACCCTACATATACTGGGCCAATACCCAGTGAATTCCAATGCCTGACTGTGGTATGGGACATGTGTTGTTCTTGCCCTACAGACATGTACACCAATAGTGTACCATACACTGCAGCAGCATGCAACATCACATAGTACAGGACCAAGAATAATGACATCTAAACAAAGTCCAGAAGCACAATAGCAAAAACGGCAATTAAAACAGCGAATATATGAACACGTCTATGATATTAATAGGCAATCAGATAATAATGCTTTATATAGACATATTGCCCAATATTCAACTCATAAATTTAAATTTGTAGTGCTTGAACAATTGCTCCAATCACCTAGGAAAGGTCCTTGGAAAATAATTTTGGAATCAAAAGAATATTGGTGGCAAGTTTTTCTTAATGCCACACAATCTCAAGGATTGAATGACTCTATTTCTATTTCCAGTATTTTAAAATTAAGGAGCATAAATAGGTAATTTAATGGTATACATCTATTTTAATAGCATATATTTGTTGCATTTTTAAGTACATAACTATTTATGTTATTTATATAATGTATATGGAATTATATTCTGCAATTAAATACAAGTTACGTATATTAATATTGATTTATTCAAAATGTATGTGTTCACACGCATATATACTTATGTATATATGTTATTTTTTGAGTAAATTTCGAAGTTGTATACATTATCTTTTTAAAAAATGCTATATTAGCATATGATTTAATTGAATAATTAATAATGATTAACATGATTGAAATGAATGTATTTATAAACCACTATGGTGATTTTAAAGTTTGTCTGATGAAGGCTGATGTTACGCAGCCGAAAGCGCTTACCTCTTGGATATAACTTCAGTAAAGAATTTTAAAATATTGCTGTGGTGCCATTTTTGCTATTGTGCTTCTGGACTTTGTTTGGAATTAAGTTTGTGATTCTGTTCGGTTTGTTTTTTCATCAGGCATGGCCTCAGGAAGCAAGCAAGATGCGGCAACTACAGTAACTAGGGCTGAATTTGAAACTTTGCAGCAATCTGTTACTACTTTAACACAATTAATACAGCAATTATCCGGTAACAATGCTAGTATAAGATTACCGGATTTTGGCAATAATCGGTTGGATAGTGTTGATAGCATGGATAGTATTCCTCCTGCGCAAATACAGGTGCTTGAACAGTATGAGACACAACACAATATTATTGACAATAATATTATTTCTTTGAACCAATGGCTAAACCAAGTACAACCTGAGGGTTGAGAAAAACGTCCAGCCAGTCCTACTTTTTCAAACATGGTGGATGAATTTCATGATTTAGCCTGGCAATATCGCAAACTATTGCATGAAAATGTTTATTTCAATGAATGTGTGAAAAGACAGCAGGTACCAAAAGGTCTCAGATATTGGAAATATCTGACTGGTTTACAAGAAAATAGCTCTCTTCATAAAGATCTACTACAATTATTCGATCGGCAGGGGTGCGAACTTTTACAGATATTGATAAAACATAACTGTATACAAATGGATGCGCTTAATATTAAAATACAGGAACTTGATGGTAAAATCAAACAACAAAGTGCATACATAGCTTGCCAAAATCAATATCTTGAAGTACTTTCTCAGATAGACACTTATAGTAATATAGTTGTGGAAAGAAAAGCTTGCAAACTGGAGAGGGATAGAATGGACTATTCCAAAGGGTGAGCATACCCTAAACCATCGCGAGGTCAAACGCGCAGTCAGGAAGTAGAGCAGAACACTGTTTGCGTAAAGGATAATGGCGTGCAAATACAAGATAATAATGACAGTGAAAATAATCAGCAGTTCCCTTTAGAGAAAGGAACCCTTCGGCGTTGGGAGAGGCTCCGGAACAAGGAAGGCTACAAACCCAAGAACAACAGTATGAGAACATGGAGAAGGCAGAAAACAGGCTCACGAAGCAATTACAATCACAATTAGAGCATGACATGTCTGATTTATTTAACGGTGAGAGTAACTACCAACTTATTTCTAATGTTACTGGTGATTATCATATTTACAACTATAGCCAACTAAATTTGAATACTGAGCACGCCAATATATTCAGTAAAGGCTTCACTTATGCACCAATGAAAAGAGCACATATCACAAACTTAATAACTGAATTGAAACTTTTCACCAGGAAAATGAATTTGGCGGTCATTTACCAGCAAACGCCAAGTAATGAGTACAATTCTTTAAGAGTTCTTAGTTCAATAAATCCACCGCTACATCCAAAAATAAAACTGTTCGAGGAGTTATGTGAACTTGATTTTAGGATTCATTTAAAACATGGAAAGCAAGCAAAGCAACACTATAATAATAATAACAGTAATTTCTCTGTTTTCGAACAAAAAATGTTAAATTAATTAAAAGCTAATAATGACATTCGTATTATGCAGCCCGATAAGGGAGGCGGTTTGGTCATTATGAATGCTTTTGATTACAATCAGCAGTTGTTGAATGTTTTATATGATGATGCTTATGTTGAAGCATCTATAAATGAAATTAATATTTCTTATTCTAGAATAGATTACATTCTTGATGATATGTTTTGGCAGGGGCAAATCACCAATGAAGCATTAGCATATATGCAAGTCACACATCCCAAGATTTCGGTAATGTTTGGAACACCTAAATTGCAAATAAATTTGCAAAATCCACCGATGCGCCCTATAGTGGATGCTGGTGGTTCCAAAACTTATTATATAGCAAAGTATATCGATTGGATACTCGAGGATAAAATGAAAGATTTAGAGTACATTTTACGTGATTCTTGGGATTTTCTCACAAAAGTTAACAACCTAGTCATCCACAAGCTTGATGACATAATATTTGTCACAGTGGATGTGAAGGATTTGTTCACTTGCATTCCACAGGAATTTGGTATTACTTGGTTTAATGAGTTCTTTTTTGACATCATACCCATTCCACAAGATGAACTCAGTGCGTTAGCAGATTTATTAGAATTAGTTCTGACTCATAATTACATATACCATGATGGGCACTATTTCAAACAAATAAAAGGGGTTGCGATGGGCTCCCCCATAGGCACTTTATATGCCAATGTAATTATGGCAGTATGGGAGCACAGATTTTTATTTTCATCTGAATACATGCAATATATAAAATTGTATAGTCGTTTTCTTGATGATTTATTTTTCATTTGGCAAGGCCCCTTAGAATTAAATGAGAATTTTTTAGTATATATAAATGCCACTACAGAATTTTTGGTATTCACATATGAAGTAAGCAGCAATAGTATTGCATATTTAGATGTTTTTTTACAGAAAGATTTTAGATGTAATAAATTAAAAGCTACTATTCATCGTAAAAAAAACTTATTCTAATAAGTTTTTGCATTTCAAAAGTCATCATCCGCAACATATCAAAAAAGCAGTTTTAAAAGGGCAATTGGTGCGAGCGGCCCGTATGGTTTCTGTATTCGATTAATTTTTAGAGGAATGCCATTTCATAGGCAATATGTTTTTAAATAGACAATATCCAAAACAGTTTGTTGATGGGTTAATGAATGAGGTAGTAGCGAAAAGAAAAAGTGGATTTTATAAGCCCTTGTTAAGAAATTTTGATATTATAAGTATGCAAGTGCAAGAAGAAGGTACCATTGAGCAATATATATCAATGGTTGTGGATATTAATGTTAATGTTAATAAAACTACAGCAGTGTATGATAATAGTATATGTTCTAAAAATAAAGGTAATGTGGCATTCATTACGACTTATACACAGGATTCGGAACATGTTAAGAATCTTATAAATAAAAATTGGACCTTTATTAAGGGAGATGTTCAATTATTAAAATTATTTGGGGCACAACCATCTATCACATATAAGACAGATAAAAATTTAAAAGATTTGTGCAATATTAGTTCAGGCAGACATATTGTTGATAAGGCATCCATGGAAAAATGTAATATGTGTAAGTATTGTTCATATATATTGGAATGTGAGCAGGTATACATAAATGGCAGTTTTATATCAATAAAAGGTAGATATAATTGTAATACCTTTGGTATAGTTTATGCAGCCTTATGTATGGAATGTTCAGCTTATTATAGCGGGAAAACCGAACGAAAATTAAAACAGCGAATATATGAACACGTCTATGATATTAATAGGCAATCGGATAATAATGCTTTATATAGACATATTGCCCAATATTCAACTCATAAATTTAAATTTGCAGTGCTTGAACAATTGCTCCAATCACCTAGGAAAGGTCCTTGGGAAATAATTTTGGAATCAAAAGAATATTGGTGGCAAGTTTTTCTTAATGCCACACATTCTCCAGGATTGAATGACTATTTTTATTTCCAGTATTTTAAAATTAAGGAGCATAAATAGGTAATTTAATGGTATACATCTATTTTAATAGCACATATTTGTTGCAATTTTAAGTACATAACTATTTATGTTATTTATATAATGTATATGGAATTATATTCTGCAATTAAATACAAGTTACGTATATTAATATTGATTTATTCAAAATGTATGTGTTCACACACATATATACTTATGTATATATGTTATTTTTTGAGTAAATTTCGAAGTTGTATACATTGTCTTTTTAAAAAAATGCTATATTAGCATATGAATAATTAATAATGATTAACATGATTGAAATTAATGGTATTTATAAATCACTATGGTGATTTTAAAGTTTGTCTGATGAAGGCTGATGTTACGCAGCCGAAAGCGCTTACCTCTTGGATATAACTTCAGTAAAGAATTTTAAAATACTGCTGTGGTGCCGTTTTTGCTATTGTGCTTCTGGACTTTGTTTGGAATTATGTTTGTGATTCTGTTCGGTTTGGTTTAATAATGACATCTACCGCAGTCTGTACATAGGCCAAGGTACATATTCACATTACACACTCCGTCGACAATCACCATAAGTACATAAACCTCACTACTGTACACACTACAACAGAATATCCAGGTTTTGTCCTCAAATATAAGGCCTACTATACATAAGATGTCTAGCTGTCTGGTATCTCACTGGCTTGTTATCAGGTATGATGTCAGTAAATAATGATGTACTGAACATATGCACCTCCTACTGCATGACATATGTACAATAGTTGACAGAGGTGTTGCTGGAGGCACTAATACAGGGCCAGTATTGACATGTTGCTGTGATGAACCCATACATTTACTGGTGTAACAGGGTTTGTTGTGCCATATGTCTACTGAGGGATATGAAGTCAGTAACTCACAAGGCTGTCACCATGTACTGACTGCAATCCTCAGAGTATGCTACTGCATTTCTAAAGATAGGACATGTGTGAGTAACACAACACATGCAAGACTCCAAACATTGGCCAGGCTGCAGATAGCCCTACAGGTGGGAGCTTCACCAACCACATAACACTGTCATGACCAATATTAAATCATGTAAACCAGCCATAGCCACACAAACCCTATTAAACCAACATTACTTCAAATGTAGAAGAGCAATACTTACATTCTGTCCTCATGTCTGGAACATCCCCCTCCTGTTTGTTGGCCTCTCTCCACAGTGTATTTTGTAAGATGTATATCCAACTACCCTCTGTGATGCTGTTTGTCAAACACCGACATGAAGTCCTGCTCACAGAGAATGAAAAGGGCCAACATCCACATAATGTTCTTAGTAATAGGAGTGTGTTTCCATGCCATTGGCTATAGGAATTATACCACAGCTGTTCCATATGCAATCAGCTAGTGGGGGACTGCAATTCATGCACAGGCCATCTGCTGATCATGAGCATCACTTGCAAAACACAAGCTGCTACCAAAGCAAATCAGGTGTACTTTTCCACATCCAACAGAGAGGGAGTGAGAGAGACAGACAGAGACAAGGTAAGAAAGGAAGGGGGTAAGAGAATAACAGCTAAGTATGTTTGTGCCACACACTTGTTCAAACCCCTGCCTGACTATGTATTACTATAACATTTTTATGCAGTTATTGCATGCACCAGGCAGCTTACATGTTAAAGAACTGCCCAAAGGTATCTTTGAAGGTGAGTGACATCAGCAACAGTGATAAAGGAGGGATAAGGTAAGTGTAGTACATGTGGCTGTCCACAAAAGCATGTGTCAAGGACGACACAATCACACTCTCTCAGGGTCTCACACACATTATCACAGATGGCAGGGTCAGGATTAGAACTCCTACCTAACTAATGAGCTACACTACAGTATTATGCAGGTATCACATGTGCCACAGAGGTTATCAGGCTGGTATATGGGCAAAGGGTATGTCAAGGTGACTGACATCAGAAGGCATGCTACAGTAGGGCAATAGGGGGTGTAGTGAGTGTGAATGGCTTCCAAATCATTATTCTCCACACAGAAACAAAGACACACATTTGCCAGTACTGACATGCATGGGTTCATTGCTTCACAGGTGTGTAGTAGTTGACTGTGCCAGAAGGCTGTACAAGGCTAGGCAAAGGGTATACTTTGGCATCAGGCCACATGACAATAGTCTGCAGTGTGGCTCAGGGGCATAGTCCCTAGATTTGCCCAAACATGTGGATATTGTATTCACCATCCACTTATCTGGGTTACTCTTGTGGGTGGCCAGTACTGTGCGATGCTTGCCATGTATGCGTTCTATACTCCATAACATGGACAGTGTCTGGGTTGTGCACATGTCCCACATGCATGTTTTGTGACATGTGGAGGTGTACCTGGGGTCTCTGGGGCATGTTGTGTGGACAGATTTTTATCGTCTGATGTGGCATTCCTGACCTCATGTTGCGAGAACTGGCTATGGAACTGAGGTTGTGCCTGCCCCTCCATTGACAGCATGATACAGGTATTCACTGGTGTTAGTGGCATCTGTACATACAGGGCATGTGTATAAGGCATGGTATTCCTTTTGTGGGTTGAATTTGTAGACTCTACAGTTGTTGCAGGCATCCAGTGGGGAACATAGCAAAGGACCACTGTAAGCAATTATTTGCCTATTGTATGAATGGGACAGGGTGCCATGTCCCCTGTAGTCCACTGCAATCACACTGTGGTCACTATCTCTGGGCAATATGCAGGGAACTACCAATATAGTGGTTGTTGCCTAGCCAAGTGTGTTTGTGTATGAGACATGGGTGGAGAGTGTTCTCTGGGTAATACAAGGGTTGCCTATATTGTTCACTGATCCATAACGTCACATGTAGGGGTATGGATTGTCTACACCAGCCTCTCTGCTCTTTGACATCTGTTGTCCTCATTAGGTGGACATTGTGACATATAGTAGGTCCTCAATATAAGAAATTTGCAAAACCCACCCCACAATGAGTCCTGTTATTACACAATCACAGCTACCTCCACTCAGGATACTGATGACAAACACACACAATTGACAGTACTTAGATTCAAGCCCCTACCTTGTTATGTATTGCTACTGCAGTGTACCACATTCATTGCATGCACCATGGAGCTTATAGGGCTAGCTCTACTCCAAAGGTGTATTTCAAGGTGAATGATATAAGCAGGCTTACCAAAGTAGGGCAATGGAATCTGTAGTGACTGTGACTGGCCTCCAAAACATTGATCCCTACACACATGCACACACACACAGGGTTTCACAGTTGACATGTCAGAGATTAGAACTCCTGACTAACTGATACCTCACACTATAGCATTATGCAGTTATAGCACATGCCACAGAGCTTATAGGATGACCCCTTTCTCCAAAGGTGTATTTCATGGTGAATGACATCAGCAGGCTTGCCAATGTAGGGCAATGGAAAGTGTAGTGACTGTGACTGGCCTCAAAAGCATTGATCCCTATGCACACAAACAAACACACACACACAGAGTTGCCATGTCTGGGATTAGAACTCCTATCTAACTAGTACATCACATTATAGCATTATGCAGTTATAGCATGTTCCATGGAGCTTATAGGGATAGTCTTTCTCCAAAGGTGTATTTCAAGGTGAAGGACATCAGCAGGCTTGCCAAAGTAAGGAAATGGAAAGAGTAGTGACTGGTCTCAAAAGCATTGATCCCTACACACACAAACAAACACACCAGAGTTTCACAGTTGCCATGTCTGGGATTCAAACTCCTACCTAACTAATACATCACACTATAGCCTTACACAGTTATAGCACATGCCACGGAGTTTATAGGGTTAGCCCTTCCCCAAAAGTGTATTTCAAGGTGAATGACATCAGCAGCCTTGCCAAAGTAGGGCAATGGAAAGTGTAGTGACTGTGAATGGCCTCAAAAGCATTGATCCCTACACACACAAACAAACACACACACAGAGTCTCACAGTTGCCATATCTGGGATTAGAACTCCTACCTAACTAGTACATCATACTATAGCATTACACAGTTATAGCACATGCCATGGAGCTTATAGGCCTAGCCTTTCTCCAAAGGTGTATTTCAAGGTGAATGACATCAGCAGGCTTGACAAAGTAGGGCAATGGAAAGTGTAGTGACTGTGACTGGCCTTTAAAGCATTTATCCCTACACACACAAACAAACACACACACACACATACACACACACATGCACAGCTTTACAGTTGCAATGTCTGTGATTAGACCGCCTACCTAACTTGTACATCACACAGTTATAGCACGCGTCACAGAGCTTATAGGGTTAGCCATACTCCAACAGTGTATTTCAAGGTGAATGACATCAGCAGGCTTGCGAAAGTAGGGCAATGGAAAGTGTGGTGACTGTGACTGGCCTCAAAAGCATTGATCCCTATGCACACAAATAAACACAGACTGGCCTCAAAAGCATTGATCCCTACACACACAAACAAACACACACACCCAGAGTTTCACAGTTGCCATGTCTGGGATTCAGACTCCTACCTAACTAGTACACCACACTATAGCCTTACGCAGTTATAGCACATGCCACAGAGGTTATAGGGTTAGCCATTCCCCAAAGGTGTATTTCAAGGTGAATGACATCAGCAGCCTTGCCAAAGTAGGTAATGGAAAGTGTAGTGACTGTGACTAGCCTCACAAGCATTGTCATGTCTGGGGTTAGAACTCCTACCTAACTAGTACATTACAGTATAGCATTAATGCAGTTACAGCAAGCACTACAGAGCTTATAGGGAGTAGCCCTTCTCCAAATGTATATTTCAAGGTGAATGACATCGGCAGGCTAGCTAAAGTAGGGCAAAGGGGAGCAATGTGTGTGTGAATGGGCCATAAATCTTTCCTCTGGAAGTACACGCACAACACTCAGTCACACACAACTTTACATTTGATAGGACTGTGTATACAACTGCTAGATGAATAATGATTTGTACTGTCATGTTACACAGTTATCACAAGCACCACAGACACTATAGTGCTGAGGGCTACCAGAAGCAAATGACTACAGTGATAGACAGTGGCACATCATGTGATATTGGCCAATTGGATGTGTGGTGGGTGGAACAGGCTTCATGATGGGAAGCTCTTTGTCGCTGTCTGTCTCTCTCTTTCCCACATCTCTGTGTGTTTATGTTTGACCTATTATAGTGTGTTGGCCTTGGATATGTGTGAGTATTCATATCCAATGTGTGTGCAAAGCATGAATGGTGTGCAATGTGGTGTGTGTGCACAGACATCTGCGACTGACAGATATGTATAGTCCACTGTTGTTGTCAGACATGGGCTTCATTTCTGTAAGTGTACTAGCATGCCCAGTATGACCTTCTGTATTGAGTGTGTGAATCCATTCCAGGTAGATTGTACTCCAGTGCAGGATTTTGTGTTCTACACCTACAGCTAGCAACCTGCTTCTGCAGGATATCTGTAGATAGGTTGACAATATGGAGTCACAATGGGTGAAAGTGGGATACTGTAACTATTGTGTATGTGCTGCTTGTGTTACACGGTTGGTGTTAGCAGAGATAGTCAGATATATGTACTGTTTTACACTGTGATATATTATGTCATCAACTACTGACAGGTATACGTATTTGCTTGCAGTAATATCCTTGGGGGATACAAGATGAATGAAGCTGTGTCCAGTATTGTGGTCTGCAGCCTACATATTCTTGCACAATCATGGCATTCTGGAGGGGGAGCTGCAGACACTTGCAAATGGGTCTGTGTAAATGATTCAGCATCTTGGTACTGTGGTGGCTGAGGATCCCATGCTTGTACGTCTATCAACGTGACAGAATGGCCATATCCTGCTGTGGCCGAATCTCACAGCTGTACAGATTCACACAGGTTACCCAGAGGCAGGGCTCATATTTATGGTCATTTCCCCTTCACATTGTGGTTTACAAGCAGGTTTGTAGCCACCCATTCCTGTGTTTGCAGGTAGGGATAGTATGTGCACACATCTGAATTTCAGACTTCACACACTCCATGGCGTCCATGCTTCTACCCTCCTGTTATTCTAACCTCTTCCTAACATTATGCAAACAATATCTGCAAAGTATACCTATAGTTATCACTTCATCACCGTTCATGCAGTAGGATATGGTGGACATGCTACTGGAATTTGTCAACATGGTGTTGCATTTGTGGTCTGTGGACTGTGGTATGTCATTATTTGGGGTCCATGAGATAACATACATTGGCAGTACAGTGAGACACAGGCCTTTGACAGAGGACTGTATGGCATTTGGTAGTGATGCAGGCCATCTGTAGCAGGCCATTGCATTCTGTCTCTCCTACAGTCCCAGGCTGCAAGACACTGTTTTCCCCTGGGGTGACAGGGTAGGTGTGCAAGGTGTTAATGACAATAGCTTCTGCCCTTATTAATCCATTGGTGTGGATACTGGCAGGGTGCTGCTTACAGATAAGGACACACCTGCATGGGACACCTATTCAACATGCTGCATTCTGTGGCTATTCCTATACAGAGGTGGGGATCATATTTTACTCATTCCTAACAGCAGGGATATGACCTGCGAGGTACCTGTGGCTGATGGTGGGGAAAGCTGAGTGCATGTGTGCTATGGAAGCTACTTGCAGCTGACTCACAGATATATGTGGGGTATTCCATTTTTGCTGGCTTTTGTGGGGACATCAGCTGTTTCTCAGTACTTCATATCTGTGCTTTTTGTGGTCTGCCAGTGTTTGGCCAGACTACATCAGTATTCCATATTAAACAACCAACTAATGTGCTGCTAACCTGTATGTACAAATCCAAAGGTGTGTCCATTTGACAGTAACATTTTATACACTTTCTGTCTAGGGTACTTCCACCTGTGTACTGTTGTACGTCTGGGCCCACATTCATGCCATGTTCATCTTTCAGATGGTAACAGATATTACATCTGAACAATTAGTATGGATTACTACTGGATTGGGTCTTGCTGGAATGCATTATGTTTGGCACTGCAGTTGTGAGAACATGGCCATGTCATCAACAGTACTGGCCATTGGCCACCAGGACACAACCCTTCATGCCTACATGCTGACCACATTCACACAATATAAAACACACAACAACCTAACACACAGAGCCCTGCATATTGTACATGTGCAACAATCTATCCTGCTACTTTGCCCAGCTCAGATAATCTGTGCTCCACTGTTATTATACCCACACATACATGTTACTACATTTCTACATAGGATTGTGGGGGGGCACACCTGACAACTGTAAACATTTGCTATGATTGTACTGGTATTTCAAGTACTCTGTTGGCTTCCATTTTATTCTGTATTCTGACCTATTATGCAGAGTAGAGGCATATCAGTGTAGTACCTATTCTTAGGTTTTATTGACCTACATTTCAGTTTCAGACTTCTTACCCTTCAGAACTAACATCCTACAGCCTGACCTGTTGTAGTCTGTCTGTGTAGGTCTGGAGGGAGTCTGTTCTCCATTTCCATCAATCAGAGGCCTTAACACAGCCTTTCTTTGTGTTTATCTACACCTTTCCTGCTGGCTAAGACTGTTGTTGGGTTTGTGAGCCTCACTGACATGCATGTGCGTGTCCTATGGACACAAATTTGACCCACTATATGTCCTGCAGTGGGTTTTGTCACCTTGTCTAGTACTGCCTACTATGTTGACACCAGTTTTTATTATGGATTTTATGCTGCCGATATAGGTGATACTATCTGCTGCCATCCTATCCAGCCACCCGATTCCCTTGCATGCTCACATCCATACCATAGATACAAGTAGCAGAACATACTACTGCATTCAGCAATTGATAATGAGAGTGACTTATCTTGTGGCTGTGCCAGTATTGAGGATGTTGCTGGAGGGCTGACTATATCAGAGGCACATAGTACACTCCCTATACATGGTTAAGCACAGGTAGTGTCATGTCTGGCATCCCTTTTACTGTATGTGCGAGGCAGAGAGAGGTGTCATTCCCTGGGTTTCTACCATGTCAGTATATGTGCTACGTGTTGCCTCTTTTCTAAGGCCTGGGCATACTGGGTACGCCTCCTTCTGCCTACAGGTTGTTCCTCCTCCAAGTCACTCTGTGCCTCTGCTGGCCTTGGCAATGGTGGAGGGGCTGAGTGGCCCTGCCTTATGCTGTTCCTGCTGCATCTATTTCCAGAGGATCATATTGTGTAGCATGGCACATACAATGACAATTTGGTAGATGTAGCTGGTGAGTACTGCAAGGCTCCACCAGATATGTCCAGGCACCGGAACAGTGACTTGAGCATCCAAAACACATGCTCGATTATGATTCTGGTCTTTGCATGTGCCTCATTATGGAGTTTTTGTTTGTGTGTGTGCATTTCTGATGGGTGTCATCAGCCACGGGTCCAGTGCATAACCAGCATCCCCCACTAGGTGGCCATATGGGATGTCACCAGTGGCAAATCTCTGGTACAGCTGCGTCATATGCCAGATGTGGGAGTCATGATAGCTTCCAGGGTTGCCAGGACACACATTCATTATAATGCCCTCAGCATCGCACATGACCTGGCAGTTGATGGAGGGGAAGCCCTTGCGGTTTATGTAGACTCTACCCCACTCACCGGGTGGTGCTTTGATGTGTATGTGCGTGCAGACTATAGCACCCACTACCTCAGGGTAATCTGCTATTTGGTGGAAGAGAAGCATATTGCTGGTCAACGCCTCACGGGTGTTGAGGAAATATATGTGCTCACCAGCATGTGCTGACATGGCATCCAGGAACTGGTTGAGTTCCCTACATGCTGATGCCTGTGAGATCCCCATGATATCCCCAGTTGGCCTTTGGATGGTACCTGTGACTAATATTCTTAAGCTGCCTACACATACCTTGGTATTCACTGGGATAAGTTCCCCTCTGTTGGTTCTGTGTGTGAGGTGTGGCCGACACAGCTCAACAATTTGCTGTAGGAGGTCCCTGTCCACCCTATAGCCCTCCACTATCTCCAGCTCATGTAGCCCCTGGTAGGTTACCCTGGGTCTGTACACTCTTTTCCTTCTCCTCACTGTGGGTTGGTCATCAGTATTGTCATCCTCACCACCCTCAGCCTGTTCCACATGTTGATTTCTGAGAGCAAAAGCAGCCCCTATCATTTTGTTGGTTTTGTAAGGTAAAATTTCCATTTGTGTTCGCCGGTGATGTAGAGTTTGTGTGAAAAAACAGAGGGAAAGGTGTTTGCATAGTTTATGGTAGTGTGCTGGGCTGGGCTGCTGCCTGTGTAACTGGCTGATTCTGATACATTTCACCTGCCAGCTATGCTAGTTCTCCTTGATTACCTTCCTACTGCTGTTTTTCCTTCCCATTGCCTTCCTGTTTAAGCCCCAAGACGCGCCATGCAAACACAATGCTCAGATATGAACAGAGCTGCTATTTCCTGGTTTATTTATTTATTTTTTGTTTAAAACTCGGAGCATGGTGCGTGCACCCATTTAAGCAATATAAATACTGCTAGGCAGTTTCAGACGCACCCCCTTCCTTAGCTGTGCTTAGCTAAGGGCAAACCCGAGCCACAGAGCTCAAATAAGCTTACAGTATGCCTGAAATACCCCTCTATGATGTCATCTAATTTTTAGGCTTGCACCATGGTTTTCCTGCACCTACATGGTTGGGTTCTGGCTAGCAATGAAGGGAAATCTGTGATTCAGTATCATTCCCCCTCATTTGTATAGAACTGACTGCTAATGCGTAGTTACAAGTCTAACACTGAGTCTTCCCCCTTAGCAAACAGTATTCACTGGCCTTGTTGTTTTGTTTTCTTCCTGCCATTGACTGTAATGCCAAAATTGCGATTTTGCCTAAAAAGCTTTTTTCAAGGTTTTATTTTTATTTTTGGGCTTTCACAAAACCTCTGTGTGCCGCTGCCTTATGCTTAAACGGCCAAAATCGGCCAAAAAAATAAAAGTTATTTTTTGTTATCTTGAAACTATTTTCCATGCCAATGACCATATCTTTGGCCATTGGCATGCCTTCCACATTATATACACCCTTTATTTGGAGCTGTCATGGCTCCATTTTGTAGTTTGCAGAAATGTACTCGGTTACTAGCCGAATACATTTCTGCAGGTTACACTAATCCTGCACAGACGACTGCCTGCTTCCTGGATCACTAATTCACCTCATTTGCATGGTTTTTACCTGCAAATGGGATAGTTAGCATACAGGAGCTGTGCCCGTCCAGAAATAGTGCAGGAGCACTCGTGCATGTCCCGGGAGCTTGTTCCTGGATCTCAGGATGGCCATGTTGCCTCCAACAGCTCTTGCATTATTCCTGCTTGCCATGCAGAGCTTGCTGAATCCTGGGGAATTTATTTTAAGATATTATACAATTTCATATATGGAGCTTCCTGTGGAAGTATTAATACAGTAGAGGGAAGAAAGAAATGTATTGAGAAATGAAAAATAACTGTCTTAAAAGGTATATTTAATACTAGCCATATCAAGGGAAAGGGAATCACTTGATCCATCTCCATTTACAGATGAAATGTTAAAAAATAAACTCTTGTTGATTTGCATAGCTGTTTTTGAGAAATGGAAGCATGATTACTTTTCCTGATTTAACATACAGGTATACATTGTATTGATCTTTCATTAGAATGAAATGGTGTTAATTTGGACTATATTAGGTATATCAAAGACAGAACCTTCCACGGTTATTGGAACTGAAGGAATATATATTTTGTCAGATTATATGGATTGGTTATAGCTACCAAGAACAGTTGTTCTAGTATTTTGTTTTATTAACTGCACATATTCCTGTTTTTTTATTATAGAATGGGCACTCATGAGGTATAGTGTAGGTTAATTTGAAGTTTTTTTCTGGATATTTGCAACTATCACATGTCAAAAATGGTTTGAATTAAATTCAGTAATTTTGCAAGACATGGTTTGGGCTTTCACAAAACCTCTGGAGTCAACACTAATGGTCTCCTTTCTAGATAAGAAGTCAGGGAAGAAGACAGACATTTTCTTAATTGTGGTTCTATGGAGTCAGTAGAATGTATGGGAATTTCTATAGCAAAGGAATAAAATACAATAGCCAGTATTCATAGTCCTGCCCTTCACTGGTGTGTAGTAGCATTCTGAGAATAACAGTGCTATGCAGATATGCAAATGTAGCTAGCATATGTGAACTATAGAAACAAGGAGACATTTTGATCAACATGCCTCCTTATGGCAAAATTCTAACATGCTTAAGGCACACGTGTTAGGGGAGAGTTACTACAAGGATTAGGTACCTTGCACATTGGCATATGTCTCTGATTCATAGAGATAAACATAAAAATGCCTCATTTTGGTGTTTGTACATACTTGGACAATCTACTGAAGGGATCACTGAGGAAAATGTTTCATTTTGGTGCTTGTTCATACTTGGGGAAACTACTGAAGGGATTGTTGGGAAAGTAATTCCTTTTGGTGTCATTGCAGTACTTGTGCACACATGAACAAAGTACTGAAGTGATCACTCTGGAAAATAATTCAGATTGGGTTATGTAACTGTTTGCACATACATGGCTCATGGATTACAAAGTGCATACAAAACACATAGCAGTGCTTTTAGGAACAGATGTGTGTACGGCATGTCTATTGGACTATGAATTGCAAGAGCACTTATAGCATACACCACATTACACAATTTCTCATCTACATCTCATTACACTTAATTTTCTTATACTTATTTGAGGGCATTGCAAATTACTGTAAATGTCTTTTATGAAATGCTAGCTAGCTACGCTCATTCGCAAACATCGCAAATACCTCTACCTCATTCACTTAATGACTATGAATACCAACTGATATGTAATATGCCAATACCAAAAAAAAGAATGATTAGTAGGATTTGTGATACTGATTATGGAATAAAAATATAATCGATTTATACTTATTTATGTCATTAGAAATCAAAGTCAAAGTCAAATAAAACTTTATTGTCCTTCCGAACTACACCACAGTGTAGCTGAATGAAATTGCAATGCTTCATTCCCAATGCAAAAACATACATACCAAAAAGAAGAACAAGAAGAAGAAAATAACATAATAAAAGTAAAAGTAAAAATAGAATAAATAATATAATGTCCAGGCATGCTTTACATATAAATAGAATTGAGTAACAACATGTGCATGACATTACCATAACATAAGAACTAAGCAGTATATGGAATGGTCAGCATGAATATTGCACAGTGTGATTTATATAGTACTTCACAGAGTACTACAGTAAAGTGTGAACCAGTGTTAAATATACACTTCAGTTAGTTATTGCACATGAAAAAGCTTAATACTTATAGTACAAAAAAGCCTGGATATGTAAGGATCTGTACAGTCAGATAAATAGCATAACCATGTGGTAGGAGAGCAATAATTCATTGACAGACTCCTAGCTTGTTTTTCACAAGAGTTCAGTAGTCTGATAGAGAGAGGAAAGAAACCGTTGTTAAGTCTAGAAGTCCTACAGTACATACTTGTGTATCTCCTGCCCGAGGAGAGGTAGGAGAACATAACATTTGCAGGATTTAAAGGATCATTGGGCATCTTCCTGGCTCTACTGACATAATGTGATTCATGCAGGTCTTCCAGAGATTCAAGAGAAGAACCAGTAATTTTCTCTGCTGCCCTTACAACTCGCCTATGAGCCTTACCATCAGAGGTGTTGCAGCCGCCATACCAGGCTAAGGACGTTTTCAATGGTACCCCTGTGAAACATTTGGAGGATGGTGTTCGAAGGTTTTGCCTTCCACATTTTCCTTAGGAAGTGCAAGCATTGCTGAGCTTTTCTGGCCATGTAAGATACATGGACTGACAGGAAAGGTCCTCAGTGATATGTACTCCCAGAAACTTTGTACTTTTGATGCTTTCCACTGTCATCCCATATATCTCTATAGGTTAGTATGGGTCTTAAAACCTTCTGGAATCCACAATCAGTTCCTTAGGCTTGCTGACATTCAGCACTAAGTTGTTGTTACATCAACCCAGTAGATGTTCAATCTCATTCCTGTAGGCAATCTCCTCTCTGTCTCTGACCAGACCTATGACCATGGTGTCATCCATGAATTTGATAATTTTATCAGACTCATGTCTGGTCACACAGACATGTGCCATCAAGGTGAATAGAAGAGGACTTAAGATGTGCCCCTGTGGTACTCCTTTATTCAGTACTAAGCTTTCTGAACTGTTGTCGTCCACACAAACCCTTTGAGGCCTTTCCATGTGGAAGCTTGGAATCCAATTACATAAATGAGAGGTGATGTCCAACTGTAGTAGGTTCATTAACAGATTCTGAGGGATGACAGTATTGAAGGCAGAACTGAAGTCTGTGAATAGTAGTCTTGCATAGCAATTCTTGCCTTCCAAGTGAGTCAAAGTTTTGTGGACTGCTAGGCAGATGACATCTGCTGTACTACAGTTCAACCTGTATACAAACTGCAATGTGTCCAGAGTCACTGGTATGCTTGGGGCTATGTGATCTTTAGCCAGCCTCTCATACATTTCATCACTGTCATGGTTAAAGCCACTGGTCGGTAGTCATTTAGTGTTGTGGGTTATAGTTTCTTGGGTAAGGGAATGGCGTTCATCTTCTTGAAGCATTTTGGTACGCTGACTAGTTGTAGAGAAGTATTGAAGATGTCCATGAGTACTGACCCAGACCTTTCACACATTCCTGTAGTACTCTACCCATGATGTTAACTGGGCCAGCTGCTTTCCTTGGGTTAACCAGTTTCAAGGTCCTGATGAAAATAGTTGTGTTCTGGTTCAGCACTGCTTCATCCTTGCAACAGGTAGTTTATTTGCCACCGTTTTGATATCTGCATCAAACCTGCTGAAGAAAATGTTCAGTTGGTTCAAAAATTCAGTGCTGTCATTGCATGAGGCTGATGCAGGTTGTAGTCAGTGATGATTTGCATGCCCTTCCATAGTCGTCAGCTGTCTGGTATCCCTCTGGTCACTAAAGTGGCTCTGGATCTTCCTACCATCGGTTCTCTTTGCATCCTTAATACCTTTATTCAGTTTGGCTCTGGCAACTCTTAGAGCATCCATGTCATTTGATCTCAATGCTGCGTTCTTAGCTTTCACCATAGATTTCACCATGTGGATTGGCTTAAATGAATGTGCCCTCCCCAGCAATACATCAGACAATTAAGTGACATCACTTCCCCTTGTAAAAAACAATGTGCACTCAAAATTATAAATATATACACAATAAAATAGTTTAAATATCAACTCCTATTAAACTTACAGTAAGACACTTCAATGATAAAACAGTTAGATTCAGTTGAAGCAGTTTTTATAAAAAATACAATGATTTCAACTTCAACAAAGAACTTATAGTAATCCTGTCATTAAGTCCAGGAAATTGGCAAGCATGAAGCTTTATTTGCCATTTGAGCTCCTGGAATTCCAGGTAGTCATATGAGGGTCCCCTGAAGACCTAAATCAACATGTTCATTGATTTAAGTCTTCGAGGGGACCCTCTGACGAATACCTGGAATTCCATGAACTCAAATGGCAAATAGGGCTTCATGTTGAAGTTGAAATCATTGTATTTTTTATAAAACTGCTTCAACTGAATCTGTTTTATCATTGAAGTTTTTTATTGTATTTTTAATAGAGGTTGATATTTAAACTATTTTATTGTGTATATATTTATAATTTTGAGTGCACATTATTTTTTACAAGAGGAAGTGATGTCACTTAATTGTCTGTTGTATTGCTGGGGAGGGTATTTAAACCTGGTTAGTAAGGCATATGGTATTCTGATGAAGTCTAGTTTTTGATGAAAGTGCTAAATTAAAGTTTAATTTTTGAATTACGTGCTGTTGTGACATTTCTGGACTACCCTCGTTCTCTTCTGGCTGTGGTTTATCTTATTTTTGCGGTTCCTGTTTTTAAATTAATATGCTTGGGCTTTGAGCATTATGACAAAGATACATACTGGAGTCTCGCTTTTATAAGATGATGTGTTATGATGATCTTAATTTGTTATGATAATCATAGTTATATTTGTTAGTTCATCCTGCATGTCCTTTTATATAAAATCAGTATGAAGTTATTTAAAATCAACATACATTGACATGTGTTTGGATTGCCACACAGATTGATATTTATCTATATCCATCTCTCTCTCTCGCTATATATATATATATATATATATATATATATATATATATATATATATATATAAGTAATTAATGTAATACATGAAAAAAGAATATTATTTATGTGTTCAAACTGGTATCTGTAATCTGTACCCTTACTGTAATTTTATTACAAGAGGTCGGAAAATAGATGAAAGATGGGAGAAAAGCAAAATATGAGTTGTTAATATTTCATATTTTATAAAAGAGTAAGATAATCAAATTATTTTTTTTCTCAGAATAGGTTGTGTCTTTGTAGATGGTGAAGTTAAGATGGATGAACAAATAAGGAAATTCAATAGTGGGCAGACCTCCTGATCTAGAAAAAGAGATTACATTTATGCAAGCTTTTACGTAAGAAAATCTTTAATTATTTTGTTTTATCTGTAAATACAAATATTTCCCAATTTTCTGGCAAATGGTATGCATACAAGGGTATATTTTTATAATTATGTAATTAACCTCCTCTTTTTATCTATGTTAACAGCAAATATTACAAATTAATTGTAATTGATGTCAAAGGCTTTATAGTTTCATAGTTTCATAGTTTAGTACTAGGCTATCTGCCCTGGGGCATTTGCAAGCCTAGCCATAGAGATGTGGCTTTTGCCACCCCATGTAGTGGTACTAAGGTGTACAGAATAAATTTAGAATACTGTGCCTTTGTCTAGTAGTGACACATTGAAGACCCCCTTACTTATTAAAATTAGTTTACTGTGCCTCTGTCAAGTAGCGACACAGGGGACCCCGGTAAAACCTACGATCTCCCATCCACTCGTCAAGATTTCTCTTGAAGAGATTCAGTGAGGGGCTCTGCCTAACATGAACTGGGATTCTGTTCCAGAGTATGGGAAGCCTCTGAGTTATGAATCTGTCCCTCCAGCATGTTCTATTCATGTTTGTACTGAGGTTTAAA
This sequence comes from Protopterus annectens, assembly GCF_019279795.1. Taxonomy (NCBI): domain Eukaryota; kingdom Metazoa; phylum Chordata; order Ceratodontiformes; family Protopteridae; genus Protopterus; species Protopterus annectens. Next base: position 1,929,761,276 of record NC_056735.1, on the reverse strand, counting down.
TCTTTGGCTCTCGTGGTTCTTATGGATTTGGATTTTTTGAGGTGGAGCATGTCCATCAATTCCTGGTTAGACATGACATTGTACATCAGGCACTGATCACCTCTGAGCAGGCGGTATGCTACTGAATAGAGCTGGAGTTTCTTTAGCCTGGTAGCATATGACATATGTTGGAGACCCTTGCTCCTCTTGGTGAGGTACTTCCGGGGTCTCTCCAGCTGTTGTAAGTGCCGGGTGAGGTACATACCAAATGGGGCATTGTACTCAATCATAGGCCTGATAAGGGAGGAGTACAGGGGCATGATGACCTCTTTTGATCTGGATGTGAACCCCTTCATGATAAGGTGGGCAAGGTAAAAAGTCTTTCTAACCACTTTGGCAATGTGGGTGTCAAATGAGAGGTCACTATCAACTTGGGTCCCCAGGTCTCTGATTACTTTTTCCATACTCAGTGGGTTACTGTCTATGTGATAATTTGTGGATACTTTGTTTTTCCCAAAGGGGATGACTATACATTTCATGGCATTCAGTTTAAGGCCATGATTCCGGCACCAGTTGTCCATTTCGGTGAGGCCTTTCTGTAGGGTGTATGTGTCAGCTGGTGTATCGACTATGGTGCCAAGTTTGCAGTTATCTGTGAACTTTGTCAGCCACAACCCTCCCATGTTTGCTTTCACATCTGAGAAGTAAATGCTGAACAAGAGGGGTCCCAGGACAGAGCCCTGTGGGACACCACTTGTGACTGGCTTTGAGTCTGACATGGCAATTTTGACTTTATGGGTTCTATTCTTTAGCCAGTTTGCAACCCATCTTGTGACATATGGATTTACATTTAAGCTGTTTAGCTTATCTATGATCTCTGAGTGGGGTATTGTGTTGAAGGCTTTAGCCAAGTCCAGGTAGGCTGTATGAACTGCCTTGCCCTCATCAATGGCTCTAGTGACTGTTTCAAAAAAGTCAACCGGGTTCAAAAGGCAGGATCTGCTCTTTACAAAGCCGAACTGGGTGGGATCAAGTGTCTGGTGGTCCCCAATGTCGTTGTTTATGAGTTCCATAATAATTATTTCCATAGCTTTGCAGACCAGGCTGGTTAAGCTTATGGGGCGGTAGTTCCCAGGGTCTGTAGTGGAGCCTCCCTCATGGAGTGGGACCACTGTTGCTGTACACCAGTGTTCAGGTACATATCCTGTAGTAAGGCTAAGGTTAAATAACATTTTTATATGTGGGTTTAGCTCTCCTCTTTTTTTCACATATCGCGCGCCGGGATACCATCAGGTCCCATAGATGCTGTGTTTTTCACCTGGACATCAGAGATGACAGGGAGGTTACATTCAGCTGGGATGAGTATTTCTTCTTTTGGAGGTGAGGGGGGAGAAATTTGCACTGAACCTGTCTGCCAGAATGTTGGCAATAACTGTGGACATAACTGAAGAATGCCTTGTGATTATCTTTAGTGTCCTTGGCGATTTTTCTCTCAAAGTTGGCCTTGGATGTCTTTATGAGAGACGAGCTTTCTACTAGTGCTGATCAGAGATGCCTTCCCTTATGGGGATTTTGCTCTGTCTTGCAGTAGCTTCCTTCTTTGTTATACAATTTGTTTATGGCTGGGGTCCACCAGACAGGATGCTTTCCTTTGGTGGAGAGGGTCTTGGTTTTATTTGGATCCATGCATTCTTGGAGATGTCCAGAGAAAGCATTTGTGTAGGATTCAGCATTGTGGGATGTGGTTTCCTAAATGATACCATCTCAGTCTTGAGAAGTGTAAAGTTGGCTATTGATAAGTTTCTCACTGTAGTCTTTTGTGCTGGGGGTGGAGGTGGTAAATGTATATCCAGGGTGATTAGTTTGTGGTCAGATCTCACCAGTGATGGGAATGCTTCCAGTGTAGAGCATTTTGTCCCCATGTTTGTGATGATCAGGTCTAGGATATTATCCCCCCTTGTGGGAGAGGTGACTAGCTGTTCCATTGCATTTGATGTTATGAATTCCAGGAAACTTTGGGCTAGGGTGTTAGGGCTAGAATAGTGCACCCAGTCTATGTTAGGGTAGTTGAAGTCTCCCAATATGATGGTATTTGGTGAGACATTCATATCTTCCAATGTCTTCAGGAAGGCTGAGTGGGGTTCTTGAGACTGGGAGGGTGGTCTGTAACATGCAACCAGTTGTATAGAAGTTTTGCCTACGGTTAGCTGCACCTAAATGGTCTCCGATGCTTCATGAGTTGCCACTAACCTGGAGGTGTGGGTATCCTTGATGAATATGGATACTCCCCCAGGTTTTGGGGCGAACATCGATGTTCTCCATACTGAGGTGCTGCGAGAGCCTGCATCTTGAGATTTAGACTTTGAGCAGCATTACCCTTAATTTTTTCCATTTTGTTTTCTAAGGAGGTGGGTAGGTCTTTTGAGCCTTGCCTAAAAAGGCACTATGGGGTGGCAAGAGCCTTAGCCAATATCCAGAAGCCCAGTGGTGACAGGTGCAAGTTCGCCTAAGCAGCGTGGCTTGTCCAGCATGTCATCCCAAGCAGACAGACATAGGATCCCCCTAGAATGACACCAGTAATTGAACCAATTATTAAAGCTGATCATCTTGTTTTTGTATTGTAGCATCATTCCTGGTGAGGGCAAGATGCTGCCAGTCCTGAGTTGAGAGAGGTCAGCCTCCAGTTTGGCTATATAGTTGCATCTCTCACATGTATTTGTGTTTGTTGGGAGGAGGAGAGGGTTGTCTCTGTACATGAGACAATTATAGCATTGTCTCAAGATTCCCAGATTAACCAGCTGAACAGGAGAAGATGCTAGCAATCTACCACTCGACATGCTAGAATATTATAAGAGAGTGCTGTGCCTTTAAGGGAAGTGGTTGGGGTGGTAGGTGGATGTAGTGCTACCTAAGTTTGAGAGTGCTTACTTAGAAGAGAAGCTTTGAGAACAAGTGCTATGCTTATAATATAATGAGTAGACTGGTTATTCTAAGAGTAGAGCTATCTAAGGGAAAGTTTGAAGAGCAGACTTGGTGGAGCCAGAAAATGTTTAACCCTGTTTAACCAGCACTAAATGCAGATTTTAAACAGGGAACTTCAAAAGAGCTAGAAAACAACCAATTACTACAGCTCTTGTGCTCCTTCAGGGACAGACCCCACTCCCACTGGTGAGCAAAGAAACTTCCTTCTATCCAAGTAAGGTAATGGACAACACAGGAACTACACCACAGCCCAGAATACAGCAAAGCCTGTAAACTGGTCTAAACTAGTCGAGGACAGGTGGGAAAACAAGGATTATTTTTTATTTTTTTTTTTTTTTTAGATAGGCAACACACAGAAATACAGAAGGCAGTAATAAATCAGTTACACAGGCTAGCACACTTTAGTGGGCAGCCTCAACAGTTAAATTAAACAAACAAACAACAGATTTAGGTAAAATTTAAGTGCAGATACTATATAATGCAGCAAACAGTTAAAAAAACAGTATAAGCTTGTTCAAAATAAGCACGAGAAGGTATTCCAAGTAAAAAACAGAAAAAATACCTAAATCAGGAAAGTAGTCACTTTTCTCAGTTCTCTGTAGCTAGGACCACTCTGCAGGACCAATTGGAGCTGTCAATAGCTTAAATTCTGTAATATATGCTAAATTGCCCTTGAGCTATACCAATGGCTCAAGCTGTTACCACATTAGTTTTTTCCATGTTGACTCTCTCTAGCTTGATGCTTGACTGACTTAAACAACTGGTGTTATGAGTTTAATGTTTCAACCAACTCATGGGAGTATCAACCAAAAAATCACCATTTAGACCACCAGAACTAAAGTACTCTTTAATGTGAACAACATTAATCCACAGTTAAGAACTTTTGTCTTATCCAGACTTCTTCAAAACTCTTGGGAGTATTGTTGAATTTTTCATTTGGTTGCTGTAATTCTGTGGATATTACCTCTGCATTTCAAAGAGGCTTTGGAAGGCTATACCTGTTTAATTTTTACATCTAAATTGTTGTTGGCTGCATTATTACACTATTGCCATTGTGTTCAGGATTTGACTATGGGAAGGATCACAAAAACCTGCATGGCTTGCTAAAACAGTACGTGAATTGCGACAATAGTGTGTCAATTTGTATTCAATACGTGGCTCTACATGATGTGTAAAGCCACACAAACACAGTACACATCTAAACTGTGTGCTAATCAATAAATTCAAGATGGCAGAGCTATTTACCAAGGAATACAACAATTGTGTACACTTAGTGTACCCTTCTGCCTTGTATTCCAAAACTTATTAGAATACAGCCACAGAAACTACGCTGGAGGGAAATAATGTTAGGGCTACTGCTGCTGTTCTGCATGTGTATGTGTAACAGACTCAAGTCAATGCTGCTACTGCTGATGATAGACCTTGGCAAGAAGGAAAATGTTATTTAGATCCAGTTTAACTTTTCATTGACTGCATAAGGTAGAAGTAGTAGAGTGTTACAGGGTGGATAGAGACACACTGCAGGAGCTCTGCAACCTCTGTTGTTCATACCCGAGAGCAAGGGCAAACTGAGGGGAGCCAATACCTGTGTAGACCAAGGTATGTGTAGTACTTACAATATTTGCTACAGGAACCTTTCAGTGACCCACATTAGATATACCGGGGGTATCAGAGGCATCCAAGATCCAACAACAGTTCTTGAATGCTATGTAACAGCATGGCAGGGATTATATATATATTTCCTCCCAACCCCTGAGTACAAAGCTGGAATTATGCAGCAGTTCTACCCCACAGTACATTTTTCTGAAGGCCTGGGTGCCATAGACTGCGTGCACATTGAGATCAAAGCATCACCCAAGGAACATGGAAAGGTCTACATCAACAGAATGGGAATCCACTCAATTAAATGCCAGGTTGTATGTAATGCAAGGGGAATCATGCTGATTGTGGGTGCTGGCAACCTCTGCAGTTACCATGACTCTCATATCTGGCACATATCACAGCTCTAAAAGAAGTTTTCCAGGGGTGATGTGAATCAAGCCATTTACTGGGGGATGCAGAGTATGTGTTTGTACCATGGCTTGCCCATCAGAAATGCACTCACACCCACAGAGGAACACTAGAATAAGCATATGCTCAACCAAGAAATATCATGGAGATGTGTTTGGGCTTAGATACATTGGGGAGCTCTGCAATATGATCCCAGTACTTATGCTCAAATTGTCACATTGTGTGCTTTCCAAAACATCATCATTCTGCAAAATCAGGCATTGGACTTGACATCCAACAGTGTTTCCCCTCACAGGTTCGAATCCTGCTCATAACATACTGTTTAGTCTTAATGGCAGGTAAAAAAGGACATTATTGTTGTTCTTCCATTCTTGCACTTCTTCTGGGGTGGAAGGTTGGCATAATGATTAAGGTGTTTACCTTACAGACTCAGGATGCAAGGTTTGATTCTCACATGGGGGAAATTGGATAGGTTTAAAATGGCCCATAAGGGCAGTTAGCCTAGTGCTAATCTATGAACTTGTGAACCTGTGAATAGCTGTAGCATGAACTCAGAAGACTAGGACTAAACATTCCACCACCACTGGCAAGGCACCACATCCTCACATAGGTGAGGAGTCAGAAGGGGAACCCCCAGCTGTTGTTGGTGTAGTTAGATGTAGGCATACACAGCATGCCTGCTCCCTGGCCAAGAGGCAACAGATAGCACACATGCTGACATCCAAAGGTTATACCCTTCACCCTATGCAGATACACACAGTGACATTCATGCCAAGCAAAGCTTACAACCTGTACTTCCCCAAGTAATGGCTGTATACTGCTAGCACCAGACAAGAGTCAATGACAACAGTTGTTACTGCAGGACTATCAAGTTAAGTGTTGAAACTGTAATAGAAAAATAATAATAGAAAAGTAAATGTGTAAGAACATGAATGAATGACAGATACCTGCCTATCTGGAATCTGTAAATGTAGCTAAGTAGAATGCATTTAAGTTTTCCAGCAATACCATCGATATCTTACATGACTGACACCTGCAATATATATTAATGCGGTTTACCAACTGGCCCATGCAACTGAAATGACCTTCAGAGAAAAATCATTCCAAAAAAGTGTACTTATTTCAACATTCCCACAAGTGGAGCAATAAGCATGATTTAAAACAGTCTCCTCCCTTTCATGTTCCCTGGCTACATGGTTACCTTTCAGTGTAGATTCAGCCCTTTGACCATACTGAATATGCAAATGAGTTGGGAACTACTTAGAATTGCTGAATACCAAACTTTTGATTTTGTGCAGCAGATGTAAACATAGCGTAGCCTCTATACCACTGCTCAGTGCTAATGGCTTGCAACTATAAATGATTAGTCTGACTGAAATAGAACACAGTAATGCACAGACACCTTTCACTGAAGTGGGTGCGTCAGAGAAGATATACTTACAAAGTGTGGAATGAACTGCAGCAGTGAATTTTTAAATAAACCCAAACATCCCATATATATTTTTTCTTGGCATAATAGCACAGTTTCCTGTCTTTGCAGAAAACTGTCATTGACTATCATGTATTTGTATAAAACCTTGAAAGAAATATGAGAGAATATGCACTGGAGATTGCATGTCTGATAGTACAGCAGATATAAAGGAATGATTTCCAAAATACAAAAAGAAGGCAGAGCTGCAGTTTTGCAAACATATTCATAAATAATGTGTGACCACTCATTCCACTAAATATGTTATGTATACATTTACAGTCAGCCAAGAATTTTTGACTATATCAACTATTTATTATTGGATATGAAATGTTAATTGGTTGCATGTACATTATTTGATTGCTATTGCAAAGCTGTGTCTTTGACAAAAAGAGATAGCCCAGTATAGATGTGTTGTGTAAGTGCAGTACTTTGATGGTTCAAATCCAGAGCTGTTTAACTGTGGCTTCACCTTTTTATTTGTTTTCTTATTCCATGTGTGAAGCCCGTGACATAGCACAAACATGGTTAGCTGCTTAAAACTGGAAATTTTATGTCAGTTTCCTTCTTGGGTGTAAACATGCTAAGCAGCATTACACGCTGGTCAGCAACATGTTTGGTAATGTCTGCAGAAATTCCACTTGTTACCTGAGTATCTCTGTGCCACAAGGTGTAAATACATTGTGGTAAAAAAACAAGAACATGGATATAGTTATTTTTACTGAGGAAGGGTCATAATGAGTATATTCAGAAGTAATATATGTTCATTATTGCATTTTACATTTGTGTGTTGCCAACCTATGTACAAACAGGGTTCACCACTTCAGAAAACAATTGAAAAATTGTATTTGGTTTGCCTTCCTTCACACAAACATGTTCTGTGGTGATGTGTGGCCATCAGCACTCTGGACAGTACTGAGTGTGGAAAATAGGCTCTCTGCCTAACTTTCCATGTAGCACCAGGTGTAAGATCGGTGAGTTCATGGACTTGGTGAGGGTTCAAATCCAGCACAGTTAGGGTGTCCCACTGTCATTTTTCACAAAACTTTGATTATAAAGGTAATACTATATAACAATAGCTATGCATAGCAAGTTGACTGACAGAAAGGTATAATTACTGCCTGCATACCCATACTTTTGTAGGTTTCATATGTATGATGTTTGTAACTGGTTTAGCACGACAATGATGATTATGTAATAAAAATGCAGTTATATATCTCTGATGGATACAGTACTTTACTGACAATCATCTACACCACTCCCATAATCCAAGTATAACCGTAAAACAGAATGGATTGTATGATAATTATCATAGCTCTAAACACTATGCAGGAATAGTGCAAGAGCTGCTGCAGGCAATATGGCCGATGGGCAATCCAGGAATGAGCTCCAGGGACGTGCACAAGTGCTCGTGCATTATTCCTACACAGACACAGCCTTGTATGCTAATTACCCAATTTGCTGGTGAAAACTATGCAAATGAGGTGAATTAGTGATCCAGGAAGCAGGCAGGCATCCGTGCAGGAATAGTGTAGACTGCAGAAATGTATTCAGCCAGTTACTGAATACAATTCTGCAAACTACAAAATGGAGGCATGACAGCTTGTAAAAAAGTATGTATTATAAGGGTTAGGCATGCCAATGGCCAAATATATGGCCATAGGAATGAAAGCTAGTTTCAAAATTATAACAAATAACTTTTTTTTTTTTTTGGATGATTTCAGCCATTTAAGCATAGGGCAGTGCCAAACACAATGCATCCCAGCAAGACCCAATCCAGCAGTCATCCATACTCATTTTTCAGATGTAATATCTGTCACCATCTGAAAGATGGACATGCCATGAATGTGGGCCCAGACATACACACAGTACACAGGTGGAAGTAACCTAGAGAGCATATATAAAATGTAACTGTCAAATGCACACATCTTTGGAATTGTACACACAGGTTAGCAGCACATTAGTTGTCTGTGTAGTATGGAATACTGATATAGTCTGGCCAATCACTGGCAGACCACAAAAGTCACAGTTATGAAGTAATGATTAACTGCTGATGTCCCCGCACAAGCCAGCATAAGGGGACTATCTTGGGTATATCTGTGAGTTAGCTGCAAGAAGCTTCCATAGCCTACATGCACTCAGCTCACCCCACTTTCAGCCACAGGTTGATCACAGGTCATATCCCTGCTGTTGGGAATGAGTACAGTATGACCCCCAATTCTGTATGGGAATACCCACTGAATGCAGCATGCTGAAGAGGTGTGCCATGCAGGTATGTCCCTAGCTGTAAGCAGCACCCTGCCAGCATCTACAACAATGGATTAATAAGGACAGGAACTATTGCCAGTAACACCTCACACACCTACCCTGTCATCCCAGGGGAATCCAGTGGTTTGCAGCCTGAGACTGTAGGAGTGACAGAAAGCACTGGCCTGTTACAGATGGCCTGCATCACTACCAAATGCCCTACAGTCCTCTGTCAAAGGCCTGTGCCTCACCCATACTGCTGTTTTTAATTTCTCCAAGTCTTTTGGGTTTCTAATACCATGATGGGAATGGACCCCATTCCTAAGTCAAAGTACGATTAAAGTTCATGAAATTAGTATTGTTTCACTCTTTAATGTTAGCCAAAAGTGCTCTTCACAGCACCTGCAATGTACATGGTAATGACTCCTTCTGCAATTCATACAGTGTTACATGAATTGGTAACATATCTAAATACGATTGTAAGTTTTTTTTATAAAACCAGTTGCTCCTACTACTATTAGAACTGTCTGGGTATCTTTCTTCCACATGGCTTTTGTTCCTGCCTGCAGATCGAGGTATTTTATGACTTTGTGTCTCTCTGTACACAATACACTGTAGTCACTAGGTGTGGTGATTTCACTATCAATGCTACTTTTGTCTTCTTTTCTTGGACCACTATATCCAGTTTTCTAGCATCTATCTTTTACACTGTTGGTAATGGATGATCCCATGTGATATAAACTTCATCATTTTCTATGATTCTCTGTGGCTCATGTTTCCAGTGTTTTTCAGCCACTTCAATACCATAATGTTTTCACAATCTCCAGTGTAATAATCTTGCCACATTATTGTGCCTTTCAGTATACAGTCCCTCTGCCATTAGAGAGTCGCAACCAGCGATAAGGTGTGTGACTGTTTCCAATTCGATTCCACAAAACCTACATATGTCTGTTTCTCCCACATGTTCAATAGACTTAGTAAACCAGCGTGTACGTAGCCCACTATCTTGGGGTCCCAATATTAACCTTTCATTTCTTGATGTAAATTCACCTCTCCTTAAATATTCCTGCATTTGTTCTTGATCAACATGAGGCTCTTCTAGAAGTTTTCTATACTTGCAACTATATTTATGTTTTTTCCACATTTCTTGCCTTGTCACCTGGTCCTTCACCTTATATTCTTTCTTTTGTTTTTTAGTACATTCAGTTACTGTCTGGATTTTATCCACTTCTAGTTTGATTTCCATTCCTGCTTGACGTCGATATGCTTCTGATAAAGTAAGCAGAAATGTCATCTTAGATTTATTCTCCTCATGTTTCAAAACTTTCACCACATTTGGATCTTTTGAGGTCAGTAGATATGTGTGGATTCCCACTATTGCAGATCTATGGATGTAATCAATTTCAAGGAGGCCCATCCCTCCTTCAGAACTTGGAATATATAATCTTGGTATACACTGATTTTTATAAATCATTTGGTGAGCATGAAGCATCCTTCTTGTTTTAATATCCAATATATACAACACTTTTTGGGGCCAGTCAATCACTCCAAAGCTATAAGTTAGGACAGGAAGAGCAAATTGATTTATAGCTTGGATCTTGTTCCTAGGTGTCAATGCTGTTTTCAGGATTAATTTAAGTCTTCTAAAGTGCTCCTTACTAAGCTTTATTCACACTTGTTCATGTTTTGTTGCTGATCCTTCATCATTTCCCAAGTATTTATACACTCCCTCTTGCGCAAGTTCATTTATATCACATTCTTGTCCCAAACTGATGTTTTCCTGGTGCTGCAATTTTCCTTTTTTAAAGGTTGCTTTTGCACATTTATGAAGACCAAATGACATTCCAATATCATCTCAAAAAGTTTTTACAACCTGCAGCTGTGCTTTCAGTTCCTCATCTTATGAGCTATTTGATTTTAAATCATCGACAAAGAGAAGGTGAAAAGTCATTAGACTTTGTTGCTTTATAGGAGTCAAATTGTAGCTATGGTAAAGCTGTTAATTAAACAGCTTAATGGATTAATGGCAAGGCAGAATAGCAATGGTGACAATGAGTCACCCTGGTATATCCCCCTTTGAATTTTTATCCCTGGGATAATAATCTGTCCTTTATCATGGCTTAATTGCAAAGTGGTCTGCCACTGTTTCATGGTTACTGTAATGTAGTCAATCAGTGTAGGGTGTATCTTATACATTTTAAGCACTCTTTTATCCATGAATACGGGATACTGTCAAATACTTTTTTGTAGTCAATTCATGCCATACTTAGGTTCTTCTCCTTCTTCCAATTATCCGCTATAACTTTGTTTAACAACAAACGGTCTTGTGTTCCATATGACTTTCTTTTATTGCCCTTTTGCTCTACTGCCATAATTGAGTTTTCTTCTAAATGACTATAAACTCTGTCGGCATCAATTCCCATGTATATTTTGTACGTCGTTGAAAGACAAGTTATTGGTCTATAATTTTTAGGGTAGTTTGCAGGTTCACTCTTAAGTAAGGGCATTGTTTTTCCTGTTGTTAACCAGTGTGGTGTATGTTCAGGGTGCACATATAAATAGTTCTTACTCATGGCTAAATCCTTGTGCAAAGAAGTTAATACTTTAAGCCAAAAGTTAGGTACTGCATCTGGGCCTGGGGTTTTCCAGTTAGAGAATTTTCTCAACTTTATTTCAATCTGTCTGGCTGTTATTTCATCCCATTTCATATCCTGTACCTTTAAACTTTTTATTCTTTCCTTTACTTCTTCAATCTATTTAGCATCTTTGTTATGTTGCACAAGATCTTCATAGATACTTCTCCAAAATGTATCTACTTCCTCTTTTTTTGGCAGTCCATCAATTCCTTTTACCTTATTTCCCAATTCTCTATAAAACTTTTTTGTCTCATCAGTAAATTGTTTATTTTTTGCTTTTTCCTTATATTTATCTTTGCATCTTCTATGTCTTTCCTCCTGTTTTGAAATTTTTAGTTTGTTATCTCCAATAGTGCATACTAGATCATGGTCTGTTCTAATACTGCGCAATGCTTTTATCACATCTATCTTTCTTAATATTTTTGTTGATCTGTTCCCTCTTCTATAATCTTTTAACAATGATACTTCTTGTCTTAACTTCTTTATAGTTTTCTCTGTTTGATATTTCCATGATGGTATTCACTTTTACCCCCTCTTTTCCCTTGCTACCCTATGTTCCTGTGGTAGAACTTTATCAGTTATTAATTTAGCAGGGCAGTAATATATTCTGTTTACTTCTGTTATATCGCATGGGTCTCTATGGACAGTCCTAATTACTGTGTTCATTTGTTTTATCAAGCTTCTGACTTTTGGGGTTTTATTAACCTTCTGCATCTATTTCTCTCATTGATCTTGATATATCTATCTTTATCTATTAAATCAAGCAACTCTTCTCTTAACTTCTTTTCTTCCATACTGAGGGCACATCCCTTGTTTTCCATTTCCTGTTGACATTCTATAGAAAGTTTTGTAGCATCTTCCTGTGACACATTATCTTCAATTTCATCCTGTGTCATCTGTTGTTCTATCATATGGGAACTCACTGTCCTATCTCTCCTCAACATTGACTGCATCAGAGTTTCCACAGTTTCCTGTTCCTTTCCTTGTTGTCCAGCTTCAAGTAAATGTTTATACTGGTTTCCTGTGGAAGGCTCCAAAATATCTTGATATGGCACCTGACTAGTTACTTCCTGTTCCACGGGTTTCCCCTTAATTTGGATATCCATTGCTCTATCCTGTTGTGGTGCTTTCTGTATTTGATTTTCTACACTGAATTCTTCGCTTTGCAGTTGTTCCATTTCCTCAGTTTCTATTTCTTTGACTTCTCCATTACTTATCTCTTTTTCTACTTTTCCTCTTAGTCTTCTTATTTTTTGTACTGTAAAGTTTTCTATATCCAGATTCCTTTGCCTATATTTTTCTCCAAATATCTTTGATGCTGCTCTTTTTGTATTAGTTAGTTTTGCTTTCTCCTTTGCATAAATATTACACCATATTAATTCTCTTTTCCTTTCCCCTGTCCATATTTCTTCTTCACATGTCTCCTGATCTTAATTTCCTAATTCTGAGGACTCACTCCATCCTGCTGTAATATAATCTGTTTTAGACCTTCTACACTGAATCCTTCACTTCGCAGGCACTCCATAACTTCAACTTCTATTTCTTTAACTTCTGCCATACTAATTGTCTTTTTTCATTGAATCTTTGTGCTTTTACTCTTTTTGTTGTGAAATTTTCTATATCTGAATACCTTTGCCTGTATTTTTCTTCAAATATCTTTGAGACTGCCTTCTCCATATTAGTTAACTTGGCTTTCTCCTTTGCATATATATTGCACCATATCAAATCTCTCTTTCTTTCCCATGTCCATATTTCTTTTTTACATTTTTCAAATATCTCTAGGTTTTGTTTTTATATTTTTTCACTTCCTCAGAGGCTTCTTTTCCCAAAGAGATCAAAGTTACTTGATCTATATACTGTTTTTTTGAAAATAAGTTATATTAATAAACCAATTTTTTATTTGAAGCTTGTAACAGTTTTTCCTGTGGAAGTATTTTTCTTTCCTCTAATTTCTCTCTTAATTGTTTTGTATATCATGTGTCTGGAAATTCTGGGCTTTTTGCGTAATAGTAACAATACATAATTTCTTTCTTATCCTCAATAGTCCACTCTGTCGTCTTTATGGCTCTTCTTTGGCCAATCAATTTTTATCTTTTTTGTGGACTGCTACTTCCTTCTACAACAAAGGGCCATCCACTGCCAATGTATGTTCTCATGGAGTCCCAAATAACAACATAACACAGTCCACAGAACACAAATCAAGGCCATGTTGACAAATCCCAGTAGCATGCCTACCATGTCCTACTGCATGAACTGTGGACCAACCCCTAAATATCGCTGAGATGAAAGGATAACTATATTATCAGATATTGCTCGCATAATGTTAGGAAGAGGATAGAATAATGGGGGGGGGGGTAGAATCATGGTCACTATGGAGTGTGTGAAGTTTGAAACTCTGATGTGTGCTCATACTATCCCTGCCTGAAAACCCAGTAATGGGTGGCTAAAAACCTGCTTGTAAACCACAATGTGAAGGGGAGCTGACCAGATATATGAGCCCTGCCTCTGGGTAACCTGTGTGAATCTATATATCTGAGAGGTATGGCCACAGCAGGATATGGCCATTCTGTCGCGTTGATTGATGTACAAGCAGGGGATCCCCAGCCACCAAAGTACCAAGGTGCTGGACCATTTACACAGACCCATCAGCAAGTGTCTGCAGCTCCACCTCCAGAATGGCAAGATTGTGCAAGAATATGTAGTCTGCAGACCACAATACTGGACACAGCTTCATTCATCTTGTATTTCCCAGGAAATTACTGTGAGCAAATAAGTATATATGTCAGTAGTTGATGACATAATACATCACAGTGTAAAACAGTGCATAAGTCTGAATACCTCCGCTAACAAAAAAACACATAGCACAAGCAGCACAGACACAATTAGTTACAGTATCCCACTATCCTTTGCTCATTGTGACTCCATATTGTCATCCTATCTACAGATATCCCACAGAAACAGGTTGCTAGCTGTAGGTGTAGAACATAAATGCCTGCCCTGAAGTACAACCAACCTGTAATGGATTCACACATTCAATACAGAAGGTCATACCAGGTATGCTCCCACACTTAACAGAAATGAAGCCCATGTCTGACAACAACAGTAGACTATATGTATCTGTCAGTCACAGATGTCTGTGCACACACACAACATTGCACACCATTCATGCTTTGCACACAAATCGGATAGGAATACACACATATATCCAAGGACAACACACTATAATAGGTCAAACATACACAAGCAGAGATGTGGGGAAGAGAGACACAGACAGTGACAAAGAGCTTTCCATCATGAAGCCTGTCCCACCCACCACACATCCAATTGGCCAATATCACATGATGTGCCGATGTCTATCACAGCACTATAGTATCTGTGGTGCTTGTGATAACTGAGTAACATGGCAGTACAATTCATTATTCATCTAGCAGTTGTATACCCACTCCTGTCAAATGTAAAGTTGTGTGTGACTGAGTGTTGTGTGTGTGTTTCAAGAGGAATAATGGTTTATGGCCCATTCACACACACTGCACTCCCCATTGCCCTAGTCTAGCAAGCCTGCTGATGTCAGTCACCTTGAAATACTCCTTTAGAGAAAGATCACCCCTCTAAGCACTGTGGCATGTGCAATAACTGCATAATGCTATAGTGTGACATACTAGCTAGATAGGATTTCTAATCTCAGCCATAGCAATTGTGAAACTGTGTGTGTGTGTGTGTGTGTGTGTGTGTGTGTGTGTGTGTGTGTGTGTGTGTGTGTGTGTGTGTGTGTGTGTGTCTGTGTGTGTGTGTAGGGATCAATGATTTTGAGGCCATTCACAGTTACTACACCCCCCATTGCCTTACAATAGCAAGCCTTCTGATGTCATCTACCTTGAAATACACCTTTGGAGAAGGGCTAGTCCTATAAGATTCTGGTGCCATCTACAGCCAATACACATCTCAGAGTCTGACTTTAGTAGTCCTGCAGATATCATCCACCTTACAAGTATCTGTTGTGAAGCTTAAACCATGTCAGATCGATTGTGCATGTGGTAAATCTGTAACCATAATGGTCAGTAAAGGTTGTTAGAGAGAGGTTTGAACCTTACCCCTGGCAAATGTAAATGTGTGATTAGGGTAGAATTGTTTTTGGGATCTCTCACCCACTACATCACCCAATGCTGGTATTTGCAAAGACTGGTGATGTTCCTCACCTTAGAAGTACCTTGGGACAACATCCATCCAATAAGCTACATGGCACATGTGATAAATGTGGTACACTATAGTAGCAATACACAGCTAATTAGAGGTTTGCATATCAGTACTGGCAAGTGTGTGTGTGTGTGTGTGTGTGTGTGTGTGTGTGTGTGTGTGTGTGTGTGTGTGTCTGTGTGTGTCTGTCACAATGTCCACCTTACAAGCACAACATATGTCATACAGCAGAGAGGCTGACGTAGACAATCCATAGCCCTACATGTGACATTATGGATCGGTGAACAATATAGGCAACCCTTGTATTACTCAGAGAACACTCTCCACCCATGTCACATACAAAAACACACTTGGCTAGGCAACAGCCACTATATTGGCAGTTTCCTGCATATTGCCCACAGATAGTAACCACAGTGTGATGGCAGTGGACTACATGCCTGTTGACCACAACACTGCCTCTAACATCAGAATGTACTGTGATGTGTAACATCTCCTGACTGTGTGTTATCCAGCAAGTAAAATGACATGGCACCCTGTTCCATCCCTACAACAGGCAAATAAATGCTTACAGTGGTCCTTTGCTATGTTCCCCACTGGACATCTGCAACAACTGTAGAGTCTGCAAATGCAACTCACAAAGGAAATACCATGCTTTATACACGTGCCCTGTATAGACAGATGCCACTAACTCCACTGAACACCGGTATCATGATGTCAGTATAGGTGTAGGCATGACCTCAGTTCCATAGCCAGGTCTCAATATATGAGGTCAGGAATGCCACATCAGATGATAACAATCTGCCCACACAACATGCTCCAGAGACCTCAAGTACACTTCCACACATAACAGGACATGCATGTGAGACATCTGCCCAACCTAAACACTGTCCGTGTTATGGAATATACATCACATACATGGCAAGCATTGCACAGCACTGGCCACTCAGAATAGTAAACCAGATGAGTGGATGGTGAATACAACACCCACCTGTGTGGGCCAATACAGGGACTACACCCCTGAGTTACACTGGAGACCATTGTCATGTGGCCTGATGCCAAGGTATTCCCTTTGCCTAGCCTTGTACAGCCTTCTGGCACACTCAACTACTACACACCTGTGAAGCAATAAACCCATTAATCTCAGTACTGGAAAGTGTGTGTGTGTGTGTGTGTGTGTGTGTGTGTGTGTGTGTGTGTGTGTGTGTGTGTGTGTGTGTGTGTGTGTGTGTGTGTGTGTGAGTGTGTGTGCATGTGTGTGTGTCATTGGCCTACTGTAGCACACCTGCTAATGTCTGTCACCTTGAAATAACCCTTTGACCATACATCAGCCTGATAAGCTCTGTGGTGCATGTGATAACTGCATAGTACTGTAATGTAGCAAACTTGTTGGATAAGAGTTCTAATCCTGACCCTGCCAACTGTAATAATGTGTATGATTCCCTGAGAGAGTGTGGGTGTGTCTTCCTTGATACCTGATTTTGTGGACAGTTACATGTACTACACTTCCCTTATCCCTCCTTTATTACTGTTGCTGATGTCACTCACTTTCAAAGATACCTTTGGAGAGCTCTCCAAAGTATAAGCTCTGTGGCAGGTGCAGTAAGTGCACAACAATGTAATATCAATACATAGTCATGTAAGGGTCTGAAACTCAGTACTGGCAAGTGTGTGTTTGTGTGTATGTCATCAGTGTCTTGTGGGGGTGATTGTGTAATGACAGGATCCATTGCAGTGTGGGTTTTTCTATATCATTATATTGAGGAGATACCTGTCCCATTGTCAAAATTACAAGGCCAACATTTTCCAAACATTGCAGAGTTTGTTGTAGATAATCCTTAGCCATAAATGTGTGCAGCCATGTGCAATTACCATGTGACAGTATGGATTAGTACACAATGCAGGCAACTGTCATAATGCCCAGATACCACTCTCCACCCATGGATCATACGCAAACATGCTTGGCTCTTACTCACCTACTCCCTTCCTTTCTTACTTTGTCTCTCTCTCTCTCTCTCATGCCCTCTCTTGTGGATCTGGAAAAGTACATCTGCTTTGCTTAGGCAGCAATGTGTTTTGTAAGTGATGCTTATGATCAGCTGATGGCCTGTGCATGAATTGCAGTCCCCCACTTGCTAATTGCATGTGGAACAGCTGTGGTATGACTCCAATAGCCAATTGCATGGAAACACACTCTTATAATTAAGCACCTCATGTGGGTGTTGGTTCTTTTCCTTCACTGTGAGCAGGACTTCATGTGGGTGTTTGACAAACAGCATCACAGAGGGTAGTTGACTATACCTCTTACAACATACACTGTGGTGACAGGCCAACAAACAGGAGGGGGATGTTCCAGACACGGGGACAGAATGTAAGTATTGCTCTTCTACATTTGAAGTAATTTTGGTTTAACAGGGTTTGTGTGGATAAGGCTGTTCTACATGATATAATACCTGGCATGACAGTGTTATGTGGTTGAGAAAACTCTCACCTGTAGGACTATCTGCAGATTGAACAGAGTTTGGAGTCTTATATGTGTTGTGTTACACATTTCCTATATTTAGAAATGCAGTAGCATACTCTAATGATTGCAGTCAGTACATGGTGACATCCATGTGAGTTGCTGACTTCATATCCCTCAGAAGACATATGTCACAACAAACCCTGTTACACCAGTAAATGTATGAGTTTATCACAGCAACATGTCAATATTAGCCCTGTGTTTGTGCCTAAAAACCTCAAGTTTGTCAACCTTTGTGCATATGTCATGCAGTAAGAGGTGCATATGTTCAGTACATTATTTACTGACATCCTACCTGATAACAAGCCAGTGAGATATCAGACTGCTAGACATGTTATGTATAGTAGGCCTTATATTTGAGGGCAAAACCTGGATATTCTGTTGTACTGAGGTCTGTGGACTTATGGTGATTGTTGACAGAGTGTGCATTGTGAATATGTACCTTGACCTGTGTACAGACTGTGGTAGATGCATTGTTCGTGGTCCTGTTCTATCTGATGTTGCATGCTGTTCCACTGTATAATACCCTATTGGCGTACATGTTTGAAGGGCCAGACTGACACATGTCCCATAACACAGTCAGGCATCGGAATAAACTGTGTATTGGCCGAGTATATGTAGGGTTAGTGTGTGAGTGGCACATATGAGGATGGTGTTGTCCACACAGTCCATATACTGTAATATTAATTAGGCTTACCATATGTGACTGTGGCTGTGTTCATATTGGTTGTGGGTATGCACTTTCACAATGGTGTCTGTTACTTTGTGTTGCTACATGCTTGTAGAGCCTGCTATATTTGCAAGTAGATGTGCATTCCCCCATAAGAAACATTGGCCAGTGTTGTGGCTCTCTGCCTGTAGTTTGCACAGTGATTTGTGACATGCCTAGCAGCTCTGTGCATTTACCTAGTGTGACGTTATGTCCATATATATATATATATATATATATATATATATATATATATATATATATATATATATATATATATATACACACACACACACACACACACACACATATATATATATATATATATATGTATATATATATATATATATATATTTATATATCCATATCATGTTATCTGTAAACATGAGTGTTGTATTTACCTTCCCAGACGTATCCCGCCATATTTATCTGATACATGTTTATATCGATATAACATACTGATTCAACAATATTTTCACTAACAAGTACTACACAATTGCAGAAGTCAAAGAAGTAGCTCACTACTATTCAGTATGTGTACTGACAGATATATTGGAAAAAACAACAAACTTTTTCATAGCTGTGATGGCTTAGTGGTTAACTGCTGTGACTATAGTATACAGGGTCATGGGTTCAAGGACTGGTTATTTTGTTCCTAGGCAGAACAAGGACTGTTGGATACAGAGTGGTTAAGGCAGCTCTAAGCAGGTTTGCGTGGATTTGCCCAATGGTAAACGCTGCTAACGTACTGTTAAATGAAAAAGCCGCTTACACCATGTAGGCTTTGCTTACCAGTGCACATATCTGCTTAGCATTTACATTTATGCAGTGCTTACACCTGCGAGGCATAGCTCAGCCCTGGTTACCAGTGATCACATTCCAGTCTGATAAAATAGCAGGGTAATGCCATCTTTAATAAGTGTATTTAATTCCATGTATAACACTCTTTTCCATTTGAATATGTTTCATACATGGGTAGTATCCAGGGTTATATGCAGTAACACTGGCATGTAGTGTTTCATTACATTACTACTGTTAGCAGTGCTTTCCCAAGTAAGAGTAGATTGTAGATTGTATTACTGGAACCAAGCACCCCTGCATGCAAAGATGGACTCTGAGTCCTGTCTATCATGTTCTTGGTGTGTCAGCTGTGTGCCATTAAGTATTTGCTACTGGATATTGATCTGACATGTGGATATTAACTGTAGACTACTGTGTGTTTAGGACATGTCATTGAGGGCTGCTGTCATATAGTAATGACATACCTATCAGTGACAGACATCCATCTGTCAAAACATTCATCCTAATGCATAACCAGTTGACTAGCTAATGTCTGTCCTCTGTACAGATGTGCAGATGTCAGGTGTCCATCTTGGCTGCTTACAGGCAATCTTTGGTTGACTGACACTACCATGTTTGTCCAGCTGTGTTATGAATGCCACAGCTAGGGAACCCCACCCTGTATGCACCGCATGCCATGGATGCCTCAACTACATAACCACAGTCAACATCACATGCCTGGGTACAGGTCTCCAAGACAGACACTGAACATGTTATGTAATATATGTTGCATACATGTCAACTGTAGCACCTCACTGGCTCTCTGCAAGATGGAACCAGATGATTGGATGTTGTCTTTAACTCTCACCCTGAGGATCACTCATGTGGCATCAGTTGATAGATAGCCTGCTGACAAATGGCAGGTGGCATGATACCACTGTACCCACATCCCCTACTCTTCTCATCTCTACATGGACAATATCCTGGTACACACCTAAGAACACCTAGACCTATGGACCCCCATACTGACAAATGAGTCATTGTGCATAACTGAGAATAAGTGTCTGTGTGTTTGTAAACCTGTAGTTGATAATACCCTGAGGGCCTTCTCACCCACTACACCCCCATCACCATAGTTAGAAATGGCTGCTGCTATAATGGACATTACATGTACCTTGTTACACTCTTCCCCCTATGGGCTACCTGGAGCTTGCAGTACCAGCACAACACTGTTGTACAAATGGGTAGATAGTCATGGGTTACCCTCTGAGTCCTGGCATATGTGTATGTATGTGTGCAAGTGTGTATATTTGTAGGCTACAGCATTCTGAGGGCAAATTCTCCTAATACAATACACCTTGCCATATAGTATAAGAGCTAGTGATGTTGCTGACTGTAGGAGAGCCATCACAAACCATCACCCTACTATCCATGTGGCATGTGCAATAGATGCATATCCTTGTAGTAGCACTCTTGAGATAGACAAGGGGTTATATTGCAGTCTTGGTCAATGTGTGATGGTGGGTATGTCAGAGTATTATCATGGGTTTCAGTGAGCAAAATATCCAATGTGAGGTGTGGGTGCCGGGTATACTGTCTTTACTCCATGGTACCCCCAGTACATGTCCAAAGGTGCACTGTATGGGAACCTCTATCACCATCAACCATACAGGTAACTGATTACACTATCCAGCCCAATGATGCATGTGTTGCATGTAAATTATCTGCAGAGAATGGACTCACTGACAAGGTAGTTAGCACTGATAAACCCAGGTATCTCAGATGTGTCTATGACTGTTGTGTGTTTGTCAGTGTGTATATGAAGTATGTCACACTATGTATTGTTCATAAACAACCAGTGCATCCCCTATTACCATACTGTACAAGGCCTGGGAATGTTATTCACTTAACAAGTAACTTGGTACACACCTCACCCTAAAAGCTGTGTGGTGTGTGCAATTAAGGCCAAACACATAGGTAGCAATAAGTACCTAGGTAGGGGTTCTACTCTCAGTGTTGACAAGTACAAGTGTGTTTGTATGTGAAGTGATCTACTCCAGTCTGCAGAAAATACATGTCCCAGGAGGTCATCTGTCTGAAAACTGACTCGCAAATGCTAATATTTCAAAGATATCATGTTGTGGAAAATCATTCCATCAAAACTAGTAGTAGATGTGTAAATGCCCTCTTCCTGACTGTATAGTTGTACAGCAATACTGGGGTTGGTATATATAGTTTGGTGTAGATTTTTGTGGACACAGCCACCATCATTGGGGTTATTGTTGTGTGTATCCCCTGCTTAGTCAGCTGTAAAACTGTACAGTTCATGTTATCAAGTTAAGTAGTTGTCAATCACACTATCTGTGGTTCTACACCACCCCACACCCTCCAAAGGGTAGGGCTGTGCCACCCACACCAGCACACCTATGTTTACCAAGTCAAGGATTGTACTACATTGGGGAAGGAGACATATACCCTCCTAGTATCATTGTCAATGGCATTAAACAAGCAGACTAATTATTTCCTGATGTGATGTTGTGCCTATTCTGTCTTGGTGGAATTGCATAGACTAAAATTGGTTCCCTGCAAAAGTACATACATCCATGTGGTCAGTATTCTGTGTGTATTGCATCAATGCCAACGCCTCTCTGTGTGTGTGTTATACACAAACATGTGGAGGGTACCACTCAGTACACTTACCATTGTCCACTGTAGATGGGCTGCTGACATCGGCCACCATGCACTCACCTGTATACACCCCTCAGATCTATCAGCCATGTGGCATATGCAGTAACTGTTATACAGACCTGTGACTTGTGATCAGCTGTACCCAGGTTATGGCACAGTCAAGGTGTCATGACAGCACCATACCCCTTGTAAAAAACAACAGCAGACCAACATCCTGCTGACACATAGACACCTACAAAAGAAATGGAATACATTATGGATACCACAATCAGTCAGTGCTAATAAAAGCTAAAATGCATCATGGTTGGACAGCTATACATCCTGACATGTAAGCATTAAACTTTAGTGCTGAAAACATGTTACACAGTATTACATTAGTACACCTTAGTGCATTCACCCTGTGCATCAGAACCATATTAGCCTGTCCCTGCATCAATGTTATGGATGATAGGGATGTGGCACAGGTATCATCATATGCACAGGGTGTGTTGTGGGTTTGCCAGAGACCTAGGCTTTGCCATTTGGTTGACATCATGTGTGTGTGTTAGGGAGTTTCATTATTAATTGGGCTGTGGAGATGTGGTGTGTGTAGGTATGGGGTTGCCCTAGCTGTGTTGGTGATGTGTTTGTATGCATGCACACAGTTCTGCCATGTGGCTGCCCTATACAGGGGGTTGTTGGACAGCTGTAGACTGTACCTGGCAGGGTGTGCAGTTCACCGTCTCTGTCCATGGACATGAGAACTGTGCCTACCAGGGGTTCGGCGGGCACTATCAGGTACAAGGCCAGATATGGTACTCTCCCCTGATGATGACAAATGTCCACTGGATCCAGGTCCCTCCTGGAACTGTCCAGGACCATGTACACATAGCCTGCTATGTTGTGGTGTGGATAGCACCCCCCCCTGCAGTGCTGGTGCTGGTACTGCCATTACGAGAGTGGCTTTGCCTTGTTGCACATCCACGTCAACCTCCACCTGTTGGTGTTGCTGACCTATGTCCACATGGCTATCACACTACTCCCACCATATGCTGAAGCACAGACATTGCACGGTCAAAGATTCTCACCATCTCACCCAACCATCTATCCACTGCAAAAGAATGGTGGGCACCTGCAAGATCATGGATGTTGTCAAAACCAGCAGAATAAGTAGCCCTCTGGAGCCTCAGACCCTGTCTGTTATAATGTTCCATACGTACCTGTGCCTCCATGATGGCCTGAAACATGCATGTGGTGACACCTGCTGTGGCACTTCTGCCAGGGGGATGATGACCAGCAGCCCTTTTACGAGCACTCCTGTACATCTGCTTGTGTGGTACCTTGCTGGTCATCCGACTATGGCTGCTGTGTCCAGACACACTTGCCATGGTCACCACTCTCTCCTATTCCATGCCACCACCCGACAACTTTCCCTCATCTATAGCCACTTGTGATGGGGTATGTATAGGGAATGTGACTGTGTGTGGGGATGGGGTGGATAACAGTGGGATGTCAACCGATGGCACACTTTCAGCCCTTGACAACCCTGCCTGTGCCTTACCATACCTATCATAACTGTTAGTGTCCGTATGGATACTAACATCAGTTTGCCTGCAGGAGGGACCCTGCCCCACCTCGCCACCTGTGAGCAGAAAGCAAAAAATGCACTTTAAGACCTTTACATCATTGCTTAACTGTACACACACTCACACACACACACACACACACACACACACACACACACACACACACACACACACACACACACACACACACACACACACACACACACACACACACACACACATGCACACACACTTACAGGTGAGGTTGCACAAAGGTATTGCACACAGATCTTCCATTACCCAACTGTCAACATACATTGCATGAGTTGTGTTAGTAGGTGATTCCCCTTCCCCTGGAACACACTGCACCCATGTACACAGTATTGCTGTGCACCTGTTCAGCACCCTGGCATGTACTGTGCACCATACTTCACAGGCCTACATGCCATTGCTGAATGTGTATATGTGTGTCAGTTATGTTTTCTTGGCTTCTCACAGCCCCTCTGTGTTTGTCTGATACATACCTGGGATGATATAAGGGCAGATGTCAATAGTGAATGCCTGATGTCTGATATGCAGATTTCATCATTGGTGGTGCATGTATGGCAATAAAATACAATTACACTGACAACTTTCAAAGCTTACTGTGGCTATGAGGAGTGTACATGCCCTTAATGACATGGCATCCACTTCCCTGATATGCCATGGGGCCACAATACTGCATATGTTAACATTACATAAACCTGATATGTGACATATGACCTGTGCAATCAAATGCAGTATCAAACAAAGGTGTTAGTTGTGCAGATGCTGATTGAGATGCATACAATATGTGGGTGCATAAGTGTGCACACCCTTAACATGATGGTTTGTTGCATCAACTGTTAAGTGTACTACAGCAGTCACTATTACTGGAAAGGGTATACTAGTATGGCCCATCTGCACTTGCCAGTATTTGGTCACTCCACCCTAAAATGTCCCCCAAATCTGCCAGATTGCAAAGTCAACTCATGTTCACAGCCCTTGGAGGTCACACAATAACTCCACAATTCATGACCTTGACTGTGTGCAGATACAGCTATTCTTAGTGAGCTTTGTATGTCTGCTTCAGTTCACTGTTGAATTTCAGGATGACACCCCTCCCCATCCTCAGTCTTTATGCAGATGCTTGATAACTATGGGCCACAAATGACTGTCAATTTGCAGTGCCCCAAATTTGGAACACCACGTGTACCAGTCTAGTCCCTGCTAATGAACAGCAAACATACAGGTGTACACTGGTACCAACATGGTACAGATGGGGATGGTGGGCCTGAGGTGGAGTGAGGTGTTGCTTGTGCAGCACATGCATCTTTATTAATACTGTCTGTAGGTTTCAAACTTGGTCTTGGTACACCATTACACATTACAACACATGCCTTTGGGGGACTTTTGATGTTATGCATATGCTACCTGTAGAGAGCCCTGGATGATGTTTCCTGTAGACCAACTTTACCATCTGATTACCCTAACCCATATGCCACACTTATGCAGAGGCCAGGTGATTGTTGACACAGGTACTGCACAGCCAGTACTTGCTAGACATTCCTGCAACTCCCTCAGTGTTGCTGCATGTTTCTATGCAGCCTCCATGGCCAGTTTGCAACATGTGTTGTCATCTGTCTTGGATGGCCATCTGCTTATTTTCTACATTAATGTTGTCAAATACTTCCTCTTCACATACATAACTGTCTGCACTGTTTGCCATGATATATGCAATGGTGAGGTAAGGCTACATCTCCCAGTCCTGAGTGCTACCTGTTGGATACAGGATCCATTCCATAGTTTGTAAGATGTGTGCAAGCTATGGCTGCCTCTGTTGCAGGTGAGTTGGCAAATGTCATGGACATACGTCTTGGACAGCAGGCCATTTCTTGGTGTGACATTGAGGACCTGTACTTGATGGAAGGTGCATAATCATAAAGAGTGAATGCTGTCAGTACCTCAAAAGCTGCTTCCACAATATGTTATTTGGAGTGTGTGCACACATATGCTTCCAGTGTTTGTTAAAGTATGTATCCCCCATATTTGCTGTCCTAACATAGGATTCCATATTACCCATTCATTGCTCATGTTAGGATCACATTATAGGTTGTAAGAGTTGTGGAATGTGGTATTGTGATATGCCATTGTGTAGATCTGTAACAGTTGCCACCATGGTGACCACTGTGATGCACTGCAGTTAACAGCAACAATAAGTGAACATGTACAGCATGCATTATGGGTAGGTGTGTTAAATGTGTCCATGGCAAATACCATGGCCATAACATGGCAGGTGTATTGGAAAACTTGAACAAAACATATACTCACCAGCTACAGGGTGCTGCCCCAGAGCTATACCAGAGGGACCTACATAGTTGTGTGAGAGATGTGATGTCAGTAGCCACATCTGTGGCACTGGTACAGGCTGGGAGCAGCATTTCAGTACATCAACAGTACAAACCCACAATACTACAGATTATGCACAGCTGTTCATTACTACACTGCATCAACAGACTATATATATATATATATATATATATATATATATATATATATATATATATATATATATATATATATATATATATATATATATATATATATATATATATATATATATATATATATATATATATATATATATATATATATATATATATATTATCTCACATATGCATGATGAAAGACTACATATGTAGATGGATAAGCAGCAGTGGTCTACTGATGTGCCCTGTGGCCTTACCTGCATGCTCCTCGTCCATTGTGTGAGTAGCACCCACCTCCATGATGCTATCAGCTGGTTCTTAGCTTTGCTGGTGGGCAGGTGCCCCAAGGCTGGTGAGAAGCTTTTCAGCATGTGTCAGGGGGGCTGGTTGGCATGGCCCCCCCACCTCTGGCTAGCTGGTCCCTCCTAACTGCAACAGCACATTAACGGGCTTGGCGGATGAGGTCAGTGCAGTGATGTCAGACCTTCTCATAACTGCAGTTATGCAGGCTGACATCATTTACTGTGTGGACAATCTGGTTCCACAGGGCAGTCCTCTCCTGCAGATAATGGGCTGTACAGCCAAGGGGGGTTTGGTGGTGCTGCACCAGGTAGTTAATAATAACATAATTTTCCTGGGGGAAATACGCTGGAAGGCGCTCTCTAGACATGGTATCTGAAAGACATAAAGATGAAAGAAAGGAATGTGGACCTCATACTGCAAGGATATAACAGTTGTTAATTGACATCTTTGTCTCCCCTCCACCATATCTGCAACAATAATCTGAACACACAACTCAATGAGTATGTTTACAGCAAACCTACTGTTGGGACATATGTCGTACTGTACGACAAATACTGAAATGTGTTTCTAGTCATGTTCCATGTTGAAACACTATCATCGGTAGCCTGTTCCTAACAATGTCACCTGCATCCCATTGTAAGGGCCACTATGGTTCCATATATGCATGTGTTCTATTTGCTATGCGACTGTTCCAAATCTGGTGTTTTGTGTTAATGAGGATGTCTATGTATGCTGTTAGAAGTAATCCTGGATTGTGTGGACTATTACTATCCTCATATGTTCTCAAACTGTGACACAATAGCATGTATGGAAAGGCTGTTCCCAGCAGAACCACCTTTCCCACTTTATCTGTCCATGTTACCAGGCCACAGCACATCTGGAAACCAACCCTGAGACCTCATCATCTGCTGGTTCTGCACTACATTCAGGTGTAATTATCTCAGGGGATGGTGCTCACCCCCTGGAGCACACACAGAAAGAATCCTGTCACCTGAAGTCAGGTCCAGTGTCTGGTGTATAGGAGCTCCACAGAGAATTGGGGGATCTGCTACACCACCATTAGGCCCTCAATGCACAATTACAGGGTCTGTATGCTCCTCCTGCTCAGCCCCCAACTCAGCCACCTTCAGACCTGTGAAGGTGCAGTGGTGACTGCCCATGGGTGGGGACCTTGGTCCCACTGTTTCCATTTGGGGGCTCATGGGCTTCCACTTTCCAAACACCCTTCCCCATCCAAGGTGTGTACCCACCACATGTGTCATATACCTTCCCTGTATGCTGTCTTGTCTGTCTTCCAAACCAACCCAACCTGCCTCCCCAAATATACTCACTATCCTTCCCCAACATCCCACTCTCACCTTCATAAAGTGTAATGTGTTTCCAACATGGATTTCACACCAGACATAACTGTTCATTTTGCACCTGCTTATAACTGTATATATATGTGTGTATAGATATGTGTGATGTTTACTAAAACATATTGTGCAGCACATTCATTCAACAGTAGGGAAAATGCATATATATATATATATATATATATATATATATATATATATATATATCTATATATATAGACACGGAGCATAACTTCAGTATTTAGCGCTTTCAATCTTTATTGATGTCAAGATCTTCTTCAGAATGAAATACTGTGCCAAGGCAAGTCACTAAATAGTATATGTGTTTAAAGTATGCACAAAAAAGGTGGAGGAATTAGCCAATCGGCACCGTGAGCTGGGCTCAGTAGCTAATTACAATGCATTTAATTAAGGCCAATGAGAAACAAGTATTTATGGCCAGTGAGAAACAAATATTCAAATTAAGGTAACAACTTGTTATGTAATGCTTTAGTGCAAGTTTATAGTGGAGTGTGCTAGAAGCAGCTGTAGAGGGTTATCTACGCCACTTCAAAGCGCACTTTACATTAAAATTCTCATTTAGTCCTGGAGTTATTTCTGCATTCAGTCTGAATTGCCATTTCTGCTCCCTGACTTCAAGTAGTGAGTCCGTGTCTACAAAAAACTGAGCTATTTGTTCAAGTACAAATCATTTGAACCATGTGAATCCAGTGCAACTAGTCCTGTGTTTTCATAGTGCATTGCCTGAGTTATGAGATCTTACTACTTGTAAACTTGCACTAAAGCATTACATAACAAGTTGTTACTTTAATTTAAATGTTTGTTTCTCATTGGCCTTAAATACTTGTTTCTCATTGGCCTTAATTAAATGTATTGTAATTAGCTACTGATCCCAGCTGAGCTTGGCTAATTCCTCCACCTTTTTTGTGCATAATTTAAGTACATATACTATTTAGTGACTTGCCTTTGCCCTTCACTAGATGCTCAGGAAGTTTTTTTACTTAATAGTAATACTTAATAGTTTTTTGTACTTCTATCTCTCTCGTCGGTTCTTTAGTTTTTGTAAATATATATAATATATATATATATGTGTGTGTGTGTGTGTGTGTGTGTGTGTGTGTGTGTGTGTGTGTGTGTGTGTGTGTGTGTGTGTGTGTGTGTGTGTGTGTGTGTGTGTGTGTGTGTGTGTGTGTATGTGTGTGTGTGTGTTTGTCTGTGTGTGTGTGTCTGTATATCTGGGAGAGAGCATTCAAACATCAGGTCCACACTCTCTAAATCTCATCCCTCTGACTTCAATCTCCTCTCCGGTCCAGCTGGTGAATCTGGGAGTCTTGAGGCAATGTTACAACTGCCTCATGTACACAGACAACCCTCTCCTCCTCCCAACAAATTCCAACACATGAGAGATGCAACCATATAGCCAAACTGGAGGCTAAGCTCTCTCAACTCAGTACTGGCATAACCAGTCAGGAGGAGAAGGAAACCACACTCACTACAATTCCAGTCTCACATAGATCTACCACGACAGCAAACCAAACACATAAACACACAAAAACATACTCGGAGGCTCTAAATAAAAATCTGCCTAAGCAGCAGAGACCTCCAAAGCAGACACTCAAGCAACCGCTACCCCAAAACAAAACACGTGCAACACATAGCTCACAAAGCCAGTGTGCCGAACAGTCACAGTCTTAAGGCTAAACAACACACCTGATACACTTGTAATAGGTGACTCTATCGTCAGGCACACTGACGTCCTGGTCACCAGGCTGAACAAGGAGAAGGTCATGGTGAGCTGCCTGTTGGGCACTAGGATCCGCCACATAACAAAAGCACTCAGGTCACTCCAAAGCAGGTACAAATATGACTCAGTCATTGTCCATGCTGGTGTGAATGACCTGAGACGTACCTCCTTGGACTTCATGAAAAGAGACATAGAGGAGCTCTCTGAGCATGTAGCCCAGGCTGGTATGACCCTGTCCTTGAGTAGCATCTTAACCTCACCAAGAATGATGCCACAATATGAAGACAAGATGATCAATTTCAACAACTGGCTTAAGTATTGGTGTCATTCAAAGGGGATCCAATGCCTGTCAGCCTGGGATGACATGCTCGACAAGCCACGATGCTTAGGACGGTTTGCACCTGTCACCCCTGGGCTTTCGGATATTGGCAAAGGCTCTTGCTACCCCCATAGTACCTTTTTTAGGCAAGGCTCAAAAGACAAACCCACCTCCATAGGTATCACAAGGGATAAGAAACTAAGAGTAATGCTACTCAACGCCAGAAGTCTAAACCTCAAGATGCATGCACTCAAAACTCTCCTTAGCATGAAGAACATCGATATCTGTGCAGTAACGGAAACCTGGTTCAAGGCTCCCGGGAGCACCCTAGCACTACCAGGTTATACCTCACACCATGCTTTTTGGCCCCAAAACTTGGACAGAATCACAAAAGGAGGGGGAGTATCAATATTCGTCAAAGATATCCACACCTCCAGGTTGCTGGCACAGCATGAAGCATCAGAGACCATCCATGCACAACTAACAGTGGGTAAAACAGCCTTCCAGTTTATAGCCTGCTACAGACCACCCTCCCAAACATAAGAACCCCACTCAGCCTTCCTGAGAACACTAGAAAATATGAAGGTCTCTCCAAACACCATTATATTGGGTGACTTCAACTACCCAAACATAGACTGGGAACATTAATCTAGCTCCAACACCCTAGCCCAAAGGTTCCTAGAATTTATAAACTCAAATGCTATGGAACAACTTGTTACCACTCCCACAAGAGGGGAAAACATACTTAACCTGATCATCACCAACATGGGGACTCTGCTCCAGACCAGAAGTGTATCCCTCACTGGTAAGATCAGACCATAAACTAATCTCACTGGATATTCGCATCCTGACCCCACCCCCTGCTCAGAAAACCACAGTGAAAAACTTCTCTAAAGCAAATTCCACACTCCTCAAAATCGAGGTGGAATCCTTCAAAGCCCCTGGGACTGTGGAAAATATGGCCCAGACCACAGAATCCTTTATAAATGCATTCTATGAACACCTTTAGGAAAGCATGGATCATGCAATCCCAAATAAAACCAAGACCCAATCCTCCAAAGGCAGACGTTCTGTCTGGTGGACCCCAGCCATAAACAAACTATACACTAGAAGGAGGAAGCTACTACATGATAGAGCAAAATCCCAAAAATGGAAGGCATCTCTGATCAGTATTAGCAAAAAACTATGGGCACTCTTAAAATTGTCTAAGGCCAGCTTCGAGAGAAAAATTGCACAGGACACTAAGGATAATCACAAGGCTTTCTTTAGTTATGTTAGGAACCTGGGTGGGAATTCCCAGATATGCTCAGAATTAATCCAAAATGACAAAAAATACACCAAACCCACAGACATTGCCAACATCCTAGCTGACAGGTTCAGTGCAAACTTCTCCCGCCCCCACCAAAAGGGCAAATATCTATCTATCTGGGTGCTGCCCCCCTGACATCTCAGATGCTCAGGTAAGACCCGCCCTCTCCAAAGCAAAAAACACAGCATCAATGGGACCAGATGGTGTCCCGGGCTGTGTCCTACATGAACTCCAAGAAGAGCTAAACCCAAACATAAAACTACTGTTCAATCTCAGCCTTACTACAGGATATGTACCCAAAGAGTGGTGTACAGCAACAGTGGTCCCTCTCCACAAAGGTGGTGCCTCAACGGATCCTGGAAACTATCGCCCCATAAGCCTGACTAGCTTGGTCTGCAAAGCTATGGAAAGGATCATCATGGACCTCATAAATAAAGATATTGGGGACCTATAGACACTGGATCCTACCCAGTTCAACTTTGTTAAGGGCAGATCCTGCCTCTTAAATCTGGTCAATTTCTTTGAAACAGTCACCAAGGCCATTGATGAGGGGAAGGTGGTCCACACAGCCTACTTGGACCTCACAAAAGCCTTCGATACAATACCCCACTCGGGCATTATAGATAAGCTCACCAGCTTAAATATAAACCCCTATGTCACTAGATGGGTTGCAAACTGGCTCAAGGACAGAACCCACATGGTTAGAATTGCTGGAGCCATGTCAGACTCCAAACCAGTTACAAATGGCATCCCACAAGGCACAGTCCTGGGACTTCTCTTGTTCGGTATATATTTCTCTGAGGTACAGGCCAACACGGAAGGACTGTGGCTGACCAAGTTCACAGATGCTGCAAACTGGGCACCATAATCGACTCTCCAGCTGACACAAGCATCCTCCAAAAGGGCCTCATAAAAACAGACAACTGGTGCCAGAGCCATGGCCTCAAGCTAAATGCCAAAAAGTGTATAGTCATCCCCTTTGGCAAAAACAAAGTGCCCACAAATTACCACATAGGTGGTAACCCATTAAGTACAGAAGAAGTAATTAGGGACCTGGGGACCCAAGTTGATAGCAATCTCTCATTTGACAACCACATGGCCAAAGTGGTTAGAAAAACATTTTATATAGCCCACCTAATCATGAAGGGATTCACATCTAGATCAGGGGAGGTCATTGTGCCTCTTTACTCATCCCTCATCAGGCCGATAATTGAGTATAATGCCCCTTTTGGGATATACCTTACCAGACACCTGCAGCAACTGGAAAGACCCCAAAAGTGCCTCACCAAGAGGATCAAAGAGCTCAAACAGACGCCATATGCTGCCCGGTTAAAGAAACTCCAGCTCTACTCAGTGGCATACCGCCTGCCCAGAGGCAATCTGTGCCTGATGTATAAAGCCATGTCCAACCTGGAATTAATGGACATGCTGCACCTCAGAAAATCCAAATCCCATCGAGCTACGCGCTTGAGAGACTTGAACCTTAGCACTGAAAAAAATAGGACATGCTGGAGGGACAGATTCATAACCCAGAGGCTCCCTTCACTCTGGAATAAAATCCCAGTCCAGGTTAGGCAGAGTCACTCATTGACTCTCTTCAAGAGGAATCTTGATCAGTGGATGGGAGATTGTAGGTTTACCCCGGGTATCACTTCTGTGTCACTGTTAGGCAGAGGCACAGTATACTAACCTCGAAAAAGGGCATTGCAAAATTAATTTAAAATGGGTGGCAAAAGCCAAACGCACTCTGGCTAGGCTTATAAATGCCCTAGGGCAGATAGCCTAGTATGAACCTATGAACCTATGAACCTATGTGGACACAGCCTAACATTAGGGGGTTATATAGGGACAGATTGCAGATGAGCCTTTTACAAACCTATGAAGTTTGGGCATGATACATTTCACATTAACATGATTGTCCTGAAGGTGGTGGGGTCTGAAACTCCTGTGTCTATCATGACTTCATTACTTCCACCTTCAGCTCTTTGCCATGCTAATATACATGTCTTGAGGTACAGAACACACACTATGATGGCTTACATCTTGTCATTCATTGCTGATCTGCACAGTTG
Organism: Protopterus annectens; assembly: GCF_019279795.1. Taxonomy (NCBI): domain Eukaryota; kingdom Metazoa; phylum Chordata; order Ceratodontiformes; family Protopteridae; genus Protopterus; species Protopterus annectens. The sequence continues at coordinate 1,929,727,912 of NC_056735.1, read as the reverse complement.
ACAGGTATGGCCCACTGCCCACAGGCGAGATGCTATGTTCATAGCAGTTTTTCAGCAGGACATTATTACAGGGACAAGTCTTGATGGCACATATAAATCTTTCCACATCATCTATCCCATTATTATAGACCAAATACTACATTCAGTTACATGCACACATGTTTCACATACCTGTTTTAGTACTGTCCTCTCTTCTATGTACACTTTATATGTCCCTTGTTTTATTTAATTTTGTTTTGGTTGGGTTTGTAGTATTTCTTTCTCTCTCTCTCTCTCTCTGCTACAAGCTGCTTTGAATAGGTTGTAGCATGGATTTTGTAGGCGATGCTCATTATCAAGTGATGGCCTTTGCACCAATCTGTGTTTATGACTTGCTAATTGCATGTAGCCAGCTGTATAGTTCTTCCAATTACCAATGTCATGGCAGCCCACAGTTATAATTTACTACATCAAGTGGGCATTGTCCCTTTACCTTTCCTGAATGGAAGACATCCTTCCTGTGTGTGGCAGCAGTGTTACAGACAACAGTTCGCAATACTTCTTACAACAGGACTTGCAGACACAGGCCAACTACATATTTGTATAAGGTTCCAGACCTACTTACACTGTGAGTATTGCTGTTATATGCATTGGATACCACTATTTTTACAGGGTTTGTGTGTACATGCTAGTTTTGCATGGAATGCAGTCTGTCTGCATAGCTCTCAACTGTGGGCCTATAATCATGGTGGCAAGAGGATTGGCTGTTATGTTTTGTCTGTTCAGCACACAAGTCTTATTTCTGATATGTCAGTGCCGTTCTCTCTGTTGAGTGCTATCATTACATGGCAACATCCATTTGTGTTTCTGACTTCATATTCATGAGTAAGGGTATGTTGCAAGCAATCTTGTAACACCAGCAGCTTTCACAGTGTATAACAGCAATATTAGAAATATGGCCCTGTGTTCCAGCCTCTGTCCTCCACCTATATACCAGGCTTTGTCCAGATGAAATACAGTAAGATGTTGTTAAATAGTGGCCTATCATTATTTAGTGCTGACATTCTTGTTATCATTCCAGTGATGTTGTGGACTCCCCCACAAAAAATGTGGGGTAGGGTCCATATATATGAGGGCTGCAGCTGAACAAAACATGTGTGACCTTGTACAGTCCAGAGGTCAGTGTATGTAAAATACTGTTGTATGCCCTTATAAGACATTTTATGAGGGAGGGGTGTGCACCATTTTTAACCTAGGCTGTTACAACATGTGAGGGATATCAGTAGTAAGACACATGAAGGTATATGGCTATACATTTTCATACATTTTACCATGGGAACATTGGTGGGCTAGAGCTTACTGTCTTGCAGACAGTTCTGTTTGTCAGTGTGACAGTGATGTAATAAGTTAAGCATTGTTATGTAACAGATACATTTTCATTGTGACAACTTAATTCTTTTCCCCCCTAGGGTTGAGTACAGAGTGTAATTGGAGGCTGCTGAAATACATCTGTAATTAGTAAATGTTGATTGGTTCTTATCTTCAAGGCAAGTGTTTTTTATACTGTCATACTACTTGAAGGCCTTAGCCTGGACAGCAACATATGTTATGTTTTCAGATTACTGCTTCAAATGTTTTGTTTGAGAGTTGCATTACTCAGTTATTATGTATTTCAAACACCTAACTGCTATAAGAAATGGCATACACAACTGAAATAGTACACAAATAAAAATTTCTATGTATGCAAATTTGTGTGTGGTGTCATGTCCTTTGACTTGTCTGTGGGTATATGTTTCATGGAATAATTGTATGTTGTATGAAATAATCAAATACTGGTCATTTTAAAAGGTGACAACTGTAGGAATACTGTGTGTTCAATATGCTGTGCACCCTCTAAATATACTCTTCTTATACATATCTATAAGTAGTAATATATTTATATGTGTATGTACGTGTATATACATATATATATATATATATATATATATATATATATATATATATATATATATATATATATATGTGTGTGTGTGTGTGTGTGTGTGTGTGTATGTTTCATTGGAATGTTTACTGCTTCCACATTGTACATTCCCTATGGTAGACAGACTGTTCTGCATGATATGTTAGTGATATCATCCTGACATCGTGCAGCTGCAATGGCTTGCTGTTAGTTTGCTGTGGCTATGTTGTGTAGGGTCCTAGGATTGAGACTTGCAAGTGTTGGTTATTGTGTTACAAGGCAGATTTGTTCAGCTGTGGAGGAGGGCATGATATCAATAATTACAAAAGGTACTTATTATGTGCCCCTTCACTCCCATTAACAGTGCTTTTGGTCAGATGTTTTGCAGTGAAATGTTAAGTGTGGATCCAATGTGTAAACGCAATACTATATATATATTATATATATGTATATATCTATATATGTATATATATATATATATATATATATATATATATATATATATATATATATATATATATACACACACACACACACACACACACACACACACACACACACACACATACATACATATACATTTCCCCTACTGTTGAATGACTGTACATCTCAAATGGCTTAGTGATAAATCACTTTGGATATATTGTGCAGGGTCCTCGGTTTGAGACTTGCAAGGGCTAATTACTTTGTTGCTGGGCAGAACAGGGGCTGTTGGAGATAGAGGGATTAAGGCACTTTAAAACAGTTGTAAGCGTGTTTGCGTGGGTTGTGCGGAGCTAAGCTATGCTTATGTGAGCTCAGCTTCGCTTACTCCCACTTATGGCTGCTTAAACCCACACTAATTTTAAATAAAGACAAGAAAAAAGGGAGAAGGGAAAGTGGTGAAATTGGGGCAAGCAGGGGGACAAACAAGAGGAGAAACAGGTAGGGATGTGCAGGATGGGTGTAGGAAAGGACCATAACTCTGCATTTCTTTGGCAGCAACAGCTGCTTTCAATGTGGGCAGTTTAGAATTTGGAGCCTCACACCCTACAGGGAGGTGTATGGGCATCATACATTACAAATTATTGGTAGGGTTAGATTGTGTGATGGGTACATGTCTCTTGGAAAAATACAGAGCTATATATGGGATGTAATTTGTTTGTGGGACAGATGCCCTTTTTTTAGGTGAGAGCGGGATGTCAAGGAATGATTACAGGTTAGTGTGGTGAGGGAGGTTTGGTAGGAGAGGTTGCATTTGCAGACAGACAAGAAAGACAATACAGCAGACAGGGGTGGTGTATGACACATGGGGAGGTAAACACCTTGATGGGGAGGGTGGTTGGGAATCTGAGGCTCATAACCCCCCCAGATGGTAGCAGTGGCACTGATGTCCCCACCCGATGGCAGTCACCACCACTCCTTCACTTCCCCGAAGGTGGCTGTCCTGGGAGCTGGGCTCGAGGGGTCACCTGCCCCTCTGCTGTGCGCGCCTGCCCTCCACTTGGCACAGGCAGTCATCCAGCTCCATCTGGAGGACACTGTGTACCATGCCACAGACCTCGTCCTGGGTGACAACATCCTCACCACGCCCACTTGCAGTAGGGGATGATCCTCATCCCCTGCAGCAGTTCCACCCAAGGGTGGTGCAGGAGCAGCAGATGAGGAAGGTTTGGGTTGGTTCCTGGTGCTGGGATCCAGTGCCTTGGCCAGGTGGGGTGGGAGATGCAGATCCACTGGGATCTGCCTTTCCATATGTGCTATGGTGTGGAAATTAACAATGAATATTGTTTAGTCATGCACACCACATTACAACATTAGTCAAAATAGCATACATGGTTATTCCCATTTACCCAAAACAGTGCAATTATAATAGTGCCATAGCAAACAGAACCCATGAATATATGGAATGGCATTCAGGGTTGTGACATAAAGCCAGCTAATGGTATGTCAGGCAGGCATAATTATTATTCAACAGGGAATATTAGTGTGCACACAGTTTAAACAATGACAAATCAAATGGAACAACAGTCACAACAGTAGAGGTTTGTTTAGGAACATACCCATGTTGGTTTCAGTGTGTTGGTTGGATTAACTGAGTGGTGGAAGAAGGGAACAGATTCAGTTGACAACTGCTATCAAGTATATTTGGCAGTACACTACTATTCACTACTCTACATTCTGACCACACTTATACTCTACCTGGGCCATGGGGCTGCTACAGCACACCAACAGCTGTAGATATCAACAGAGAAATTGTACCCCTATTTTAGTTATACACATCAGAACTGTTTCTATAACAATTTATTTACCTGTGTGCCCTGTGCAGATGAACTATGTGCACATTACATTGCTGTTTCTACACATATTTCATTTTCACATATTAGTTGCAGGCCCTGGAGTGTGTGTTGTGCTTTTCACATACATCTACTGTGACATTCTCTGTGTGCAGGTTTCTTGGAAACTGGGGAAACTATCCATGATAGTATGACACTTGAGGGGTTTGTCTGGGCCAGACTGCAGAGATTGGATGTCTAGCTTGCATCTATTTGTAGGACTGGGGCTGATCAACACAGCAATTGTACATATTTTATAGTTATACACAACATACTAGTATTTCTATTCAGATTTATTTACCTGTGTGCCCTGTATGGAAAATGTATGTGTTGCAGTACATTACTTTATCTATTCAGATTGCAGTTTACAACTGTAGAGCCAGACTGAGATGTTAGTGGTGTTCCCTGGGTTCAAACCGTGGTGTGTGCGCAAAATTGAACTACAGGCCTAGGTCTTATCAGACTGATTTACTGGAAAGGTGTTGTGTATTGTTTGCGACATTTCTATCTAGTACATATTTTGTGCACAGTACTTTTATTATGAAATGTTGGATTATTTGTTTCCCATTTTCAGTATAAATTATGCATACACAACAGACATTGGTGTCACTGTTTGTGCAACACGTGCACATTAGCTGTATTGCACATTTGACTGTTTTACAACTACATACTGCAATTTAGATTCCTGAGTACAAATTGTAGGTTTTAAGTCTGCACCTGTTAGCCTTATACATTTTTCAGTACATTCACAGCTACATACATCTGAAATTGAAAGGTTAACAGAGGACAATGCTGGCAGACAAACAAGTAAAACACATTCTGATGGAAATATGTACTGTTGTTTTTTTTAGTTATTTGACATGCCCATTCTAAAGTATGCAGACAAGCAGTGCTAAATCAGTTAACCTCAGTTAATGCATTCTGCAGGATATACACATTTCTATTTTTCTGGTACAGGCGAGATGACACACACCAGTGTTTGGGATCACATTTATTAGTTTTGACATACATATCTGTGTACAACTCAAAAATCCACAGTTACTATTCCTGCATGATCTGCACAGGGGAATGTTTTTCATTTCTAAGTGTTACAGTAGCCCTGACATGGTACTTTCTTGGCAGGTTCACTCAGACACACTCATACATATTCTAATATTCCTCTCCTGCATACTGTACCTTGTTTGCTACTGATGTCTGTATTACACAGCAGCTGGGAATACTCCATTGTAATGTTGGCAGCCTGACACAGGCATTTATTCCTGACTTTTACAGCACAATTATGTATACAGGCAGTACTACTATTACTATAATTTTGATTTCTTACTGCTAATATTACTGAGTATTCTGTAAACATACTGTCGATGCAGCCAGGCCAGTCACTGGGCATGAGCCTCAACATTCTGGGACCTCTCCACAATAGCTGTATGGGGAGACATCACACATTAAGCACATCTGCACAGACACAAGTTGAACTTTTTCCATACTTAGAGACACATAAAAGTGCACACTTACAGACAGGTGGAACATCCTTTGCTCAGGTTTCTTGGATCCACTGGACCAAGAGTGCACCTCTCCTATACTTCAGGTCATTATGGTGTTGACGTACCTTCTCACCAGTCCAGGGTATGCCAGTGGCACTGGTGAGATCATGTGCAAGCTGGTCCCAGGCCTCTGCTTTGTGCTGCGCACCATGGTACTGGCCCTGCAGCAGCCTCCCATCATGTTTTTTTTTCTTGGAGTCCAAACATGACCCTGGACGCCTGGATGGCCCAACGTTGCACTTGAAAGTGAACACCTTCACTGACACTAGACATTTTGGTCCTGCTGTGAGCAATCCCAAATGGTTATGGCTGTATTCCTGCCTGTGCAGTTTAAATAGGGCAGTTTTCCCACACATTTTCTTGATTGGCCAGTTTTAATATGCTAAACTATGCTTAGCTCTGTGCAAATCCGCATAGCAATGCTTACACTATGTAAGCACAGCTGAAATAAATTGGCAGAGTGGGGATTTGAACCAAACATGTTCTACATGCTTAACCATGGCAGTACCACTACACTACAACCACTTGATGTTGTTTTGTATCACAGTAGCACTTATCTATCATTTTCAGGATTTCAGCCAGACTAAGCATAGCGGCGTGCCGCACAAACAAGCTGCGCACCTCTCAAACTTTGGATTTATTTAATGAGAAAAAATTATTTTTTTGTATTTTTATTGCTTCCCTCTTGCTCTACTGCTTCCATGCATATAGGGCAAGAGTACATACATTCGGGGGTGTGCACTTGCAGGCTGCTGCCTTCTAGCTGTATGTGTTTTTTTTTTTTTTTTCAGTGCCAGCAGACACTGAAATGTTAGCTACTTACTTTTCAGTGAATGTGGACACTGGTTTAGTATATAATATTAGAGCCAGGCTCAATATTATATAAATTGACACTCATCTGGGTCACAAAGTGATTTACGGCACTTTATGAGCAAAGGGGGCATGTTAAATATGTAGGCAGTGCTGACACATGCCCCCTGCATTCGTTCTTTGTTCATGTCTGTTTAGATTACATAGCAGCGTGCCTTCATGCATATGCAAGGTGTGCTGCTATTTTAAATGGATACAAACCACTCCATGCAAAAATAGTCTTATTCTTGCATGGTGTATTGTGAATCCTGGGGTATTGCTAAAGTCATTCAAATCTATCCTTTTCTAGAACATTGTCACATTAGTCCTGCATAACTCCTGAGAATGCATAAGGCAGGGCCTGTTAACATCACACACATTAAGGCCTAATTGGAACATAGCACCAGTCACTAATTAAGCTGTATATCTGTAATGACCATGGTTGACAAATATGTCTTCTGTGGCAATGAGGATTAATCACCTGTGTGGAAATGTATGCATTCTACTTTACATAGGTATGAATCCCACAATGTACAAATTACTTTTAACAGTTTTAAGTCCCCACAAAATATGTGTCGAGTCAACCCATTTAGCATTTCAGTGTTGTCCACTGGTCAAAGTGTGACCAGGTATTTCAGTACATATGCCATATATCAATGCTGTCACATCCTCATCATTGCTGTTTCATAAGCTTCCTGTTTGGCAATGTTTTTCTTTGCTCACCATCATGCAAACGCGGTTTGTGTAGTAGTGGATGTTTGCATACTAATCGTAAAATGTGATATCACAAATTAGCAAGAAAACATTGCAAACATTACTGGAGGACCCTTGCAGATATGGCAGAATATGGGAAACATGGTGCTAAATTCATGGCACAGAGGTGGGGTGTGGAGGAGTCAAAAATATTTATTCCAGTCTTTGTCAAGTGCTACAGCTGTAGGCTGCTAAATGGGGACTATACCAGGACTCAGTGCAAGGCTGAGGCTTGGGACAGCCTAACTAAGGCTGTCTCTAGTGTGACTGGCATACCAAACACTGAGGAGCCGTGTAGGTACTACTGCAGTGAGCTAAAGAGGCACAAACAGGCACAACACAAACAGTGCCTGGATGAGTTTAAAACTGATGACACCTTGTGTAATCATACAGATGAAGCAACTTTAAATGATATGGAATGCTGTAGCTAGCCAAGAGTGGTATACATAATGCTTTTATGTCTCTTTGTTCATTTCTATTTTAAAGCTACAGAGAATATCTTGGCAAACAGTGAGGCACATGATGAGAGGTTGGAGCACCACAGAGAGGCAAAAGGAATGTATGCAGCACAACTGACCCTTATTATAATAAAAAATATTGTGATTCCGTAGATCAGTAACACGGTCAGCATGCATATCTTAACTGTAACAGCAAGCTTGGATGCTTTCTTCTACAGCTCTTGATATTTGTTTTGGGCAAGTGAAATAGTGTATTCAGATTATGTGGGTTCAATTCCACAACTAATTTATAGACTGACATTCAACAAGTATTGTTTTTACATTTGAAATGCATCAATATTTGATTTAATGCCATGTTGTTAAGTTAATATGTAGTATATGCAAAATCATATATGAGATATATAGATATTTCAATGATTACTTGTAATAACTGACAGTCATTTTTTTATTGTGAAAGCTCTATAGCAATAATAAAAGGTTATTATTGTAATAAAGCATGAATGTGACATATCATGGTTCTAAATATCTCTTTTCTTTTTTGTCTCACCCCACCACTTATCTCTCTCTCTCTCTCTCTCTCTCTCTCATTTAATGTGTGTGGGTTACCTGAAATCATTCTGTTCTGATGTCATACTTTTCTGACAACAAACTAAATGCTTTCAGCACAGAGAGGTATGACAATCACTGTGGCTTGTCCTGCCAACCCTGCAGTGGTTGCCACACCAACACCCGCCACTGTTAGAATGCAATCTTCCAGTACTACCTCCACAGCCCCATCAGAGGCTGGACCATTCATATCAGTTAGCATTGCACTAGCTGCTGGTGCAGTGGTACCCTGCTGGAGTATTGATGGAGGCAGTGATCATGTCAGGAGCTGCCACGGATGGTGCATGATCTAATGGAGACTAGCATTGGTGTCTGCATCAGCTGCCTGGAGATGGTGATCATTAAAATAGAAAAGAGACACCCATGTCAAGCAGACTCACAGTGAACTGAGGTAGGGAACAGTAATGACACTTCTACGGTGAGGACTAGATTCTCACTGTTCCCATGCTTGATGGGCATGCACCTCTGATGTCTCTACCTATCCCCAATCATGGTGTCCCCTAAACTTTTGTATCCATCACCATCCCTGTGTCTGTCTTGTTTGTCCTCTTTGTCTGCACCTGCTTCCTCAACTACCTTACCTGCCTGACCCTTACATTCCTATGTCCCTTCCCCAACATTCCTCTGTTTGAAATCCAAAAAAAAAAAATGTCCCATACATAGCTCTCTGCTTCTCTTATGTGTCTTCTTGACACATTTGATTTGGTCTAATTGGCTATACAACATCAATGCATCGTTGTCATCCATATGTGTTGTGATGAGAGTTCAAATTCATAAAATGTTCTCTACATGTGCACATTACTGTGTTGCAAAAGTGGAAATCTATGGTTCTTCCTAATTCGCTTCTGCAAATTCCTTTATTGCTTCTGTTTTGTTTTTCCCCCTACTTGCTCCCACATTTCAACACTGTTTTATCTACCCCATTTTCTCATCTTTAATCTGGTCAGAAAATAGTATCACATACCACACATGACCAGAAATGGCTCATAAAAAGCCTTTAATTTTCGCCAGATTTTGGCATTGTGCAGCATTGTAGAGCACTGCTGAATGGCTCTTCCTGTCCTATGGCAAAATCTGGTGAGGTTTTACCATTGGCTGCACTAGTCTGGTTATCTCCATGCAATGGTGCCTAAACATGCTGCACTATAGGAGCACAGATTTAAAATATAGTAAAGCCACTACTTTGATGCAGTTAGTCTGACATCTCTGTACACAACTGGATGTAATAAAGTGTAAACTTCATATGTGGAATGTTGATATATATCACTTGTCTGAAGATTTATTTTTCCCCAAAGCATTAAGAGTTCAAATCCACATACCTCTCAAATATTTCTTACTGTTATGTCATATGTATATAAAGTTATGCATTTTCATGGAGATATAGTGGATACTGGACAAAGAAATTGTTATTTGCACTGACATCCATCCCCACAACTATGACATATTTATCCAACCTTGTTCTGCTTGTCATAAGCCTGTTGTCCCTTTACTAACAATTCATTGCCTCTATGGCAGTCATTTCATGCTACAGAGCATAACAGCTTAATAATTAGAACAGACTATAAACATGTCCAAGAATGTCGCATAACATCAGAAATCATTATGTTTATGCCCATCTCTCCTTGTATGTACCTCATCACTTACACCCCTCTTTACGGGTGTGTGTCTATTAGGTTGATGGATGTATGGGTCATCTCATGATTTCTGCATAGTCACATGACTCTACTGATAGATAATACAAACATTTTACCTTGACTAAGTATGTGATCTCTGTTCCTGTAGTATGCAAGGTTTCAAAATCTGCTATAGGATTCCATTTTTGTCATGTTCAGCAGATGATGGATGAAATGTTAATCTAATGTGACATGGAAATTGTCCTTACTGTACAGACGCATACTTCACAAACCTTTCAGGATATCCAGCTCTACAAAAATACTTAGCAGATCTACTCACTGATAATAATAATTTCAAAAGATGTACCATCCCTTGTCATTTGCAGCAAGCTGTATACATAATTAACTTGTGATTTGCAGTGAGGCCTGCAAAACAGCTACTAGTTGTAGAAATGTATTGAGGTAGGCATTACTGATACAATTTGGGGAAGACACATACTTTAGTGTAGTCATTGACTGTCACAGTCCTGATCACATTTACTTAACTAATGACATCTTGACACCGTTTGTAAAAAAAAAAAAAAAAAAAAAGAATCATTTAGATTTGAACTCTGGTTCACCTGTGCTCTGACCAGAAACTCACTGCTCTTACACTCTTTGTCACAGGGACAACTAAGCACCAGGTGCATTTTCCACATTCCATATTGTCCAGACAGCATCAACTCTGAGCTTGTTTGCATGAAGGAAGGTGTACTATATTACATTTCCCACTGTTTTCCATAAGTAGAGAACCACATTTACTTGGTGCTTATTTTGTGCAAATGGGGAAGGCAAGTTTAGTAGTTATTTATGTAACAAAACTTTGGACCCGGCATTTCAAAGACAGACTACAGCATGCACATCATACTAGCTGCCAGCAATTTCTCCTGTAACATATCTTGCAAGTCTAACACATGAAACATTAGCAACAGATATAGTTTGCAGTTAAATCCAATCATGTCATTTACTGTATGTCCCTCTTTGAGCACAGTTTGGCAATAAACCCTAGTGGGCACTGCTTCTGCACAAGTCCAAGTTGAATTCTTGAAAATCGAACCATGCATGAGCTAATACTTTGCCATCATCCGCACCAGTCAGTTTCTCTGTGATGCATTATGTGAACAGGTGTTTAGCACATCTAATTCTGGTTACTGCACTATAATCCTCCACTACATTTGAAATGCATTCATAAACACAAGAGTAGGGCAGTGACATATCTGCTTCACTGAACATATACTTTATGATACTCATGTGTGCCCTGCAGCAATGCACTTCCAAGTGATATATCAGGACTTGGGCCATTGTCAAACAGATTCCAGCATTACTGAGTGTAACTGCATTGTTACATTTGGCATGGGTTAATAGTGACACTAGGTATTGGTCACCCATGATCATATCCAATTGATATCACCAGTAACTTGTATTAATGCGGACATACCTTCATCTGAATATGAAAACATATAACTCCATCATTGCACTACTGCTGTTTCCAAAGTGTGTGTTTTCTGTGTGTGTGCACGTGTGTGTGTGTGTGTGTGTGTGTGTGTGTGTGTGTGTGTGTGTGTGTGTGTGTGTGTGTGTGTGTCTGTGTGTCTGTGTGTGTCATCTACACAATATCCTGAGAAACCGGCACATGTCTGTCTCACTTCTGCATCATACATTCATGATAGCTTCTTTCACGTAGGTTGCCAGGATATATTTATATGTACTTTTGCAAACTGTGCTCACACAAACATATCACAGGTTCAAGCTTTGCAAACAAGTCTCATAACAGTATATGTTATCTGTGACATTATGATGATGTCATCTTCTATAAAATGCACTCTGACATTATTAAAATAAGATGTCTGTGAAGGCATGCACGTTAAGTAATGTGTTTTTAGCCTGTGTAATTAGATATGTAGAGTTTCTAATCTCACAGCAGTTAACTTGTGTGTTTGTGTAGTCAGAAGAGTATGAGTCCAGATCCTGCTACCTTTACACAAGTAGCATTAAGAAGATACTTTTTACAATGGTACATAACTGCACAGCAGTTTCATACAGCCCTCCCAAAATCATCTTCTGAGCATACACTGATGATGTCATCCTCTATGAAGTGCACTTTGTCATTGTTCAAGACAGACTTATGCATTGGGACGCACATTATCTGTGCTCTCAAGCTTGTGTAACTAGGAAAATTGTGGTTCTAATCTCACAGCAGGCAACTTGTGTGTGTTCATTCAATTAGTCTGGAGACAATTTTACACCAGCAGCTATGTTTTCTTCTCAGCATACACTAATAATGTCATACCCTATAAAGTCTACTCTCACAGTGTTAAAGTCTGACATCTGTTGTGGTGCTAGTCTTACATTGCATTGAATACAGCTTCTATACTTATCTAGGTGTGGTGTTCAAATATATTATTCAACATGTGTGTGTGTGTGTGTGTGTGTGTGTGTGTGTGTGTGTGTGTGTGTGTGTGTGTGTGTGTGTGTGTGTGTGTGTGTGTGAGTGTGGTTGGTGATATATTATGAGTACTGTAATATATTTTGAATCTCTTTTCATTTGACTCTTACTCAGGAGAACCTTTTACATGGCCCACAAAATCCAACATCTATTTTCCCCTCTGTCCTCATAACATCCATTTTGCAGAACACTGAGAATGTCATAATCTCAAAGATGCAGACACACCTCATGAAGCAGAACACCTTCATGACCATCTACAAGCCATCTCCAGACCATTGGATGCATGATTGCTAATTCAGTCATGGAGTCATGCACATCTCGCCTATGGACAGAAGCAGTCTGTATTAAATCAAACACATACAAACACATGAACACATACTCCTATTATCTTCCATCAATTAGCTATAGCAATTTGTGTTTAAATGGCATAGTAATGGCTAGGGTTTTATGTGTTCCTGGCCGTTAGCCTAATAATGTCTTAAGGGCCTCTCAATAGTGTTGCCATCCACATGTACTATGTCGAGATGTGGATATACTGTATCCCTACAACAGTGTATTCCAATCAGTGATTTGAGTTACTGTATTGATGGTTGCTGCTGACATTTGGTTACATGTTACTTCTACAACAGCTGTAAGAATATCTATCTTGAGGACTGTTCACATCAGATGATGCTATGTATATTGTTGCCCTACTAAGGCATGTGCTATTGTATTGCCGTATATCAACATTCTACACAGTTGTCACACAACCATCACAGTGACAGCTGCAGCGGCACAGGTGTGCATGTGTTTACCTAGCATCTGTAAATGTTATCTGACATACAGTGATATTACATCATACTGATTACATGGGCGATTCATCCATGTGTTTTATAACTGTTATGTAGACAAACACATGACATCTTGGGACTCACTTGCATTCCTGGGAAATTCATAGTATGTGCCTCGAAAGGAGATACTGCCAGCCCAGATATCTGGAATTTTGTAAATAATTATATATCATTTGTGAATATTAACATGATTTATATAGAAGTGTAACAAAAGGAGATACTGCCAGCACAGCTGTCTGGAATTTTGTAAATGGTTATGTGTCATTTGTGAATGTCAACATGTTTCATGTAAGATGCTTGTGTTACAAATATTTTAGACTGTATTTTATGTGGATATCAAACTTTTGGTACAGAAGTGTGTGTTGAAAAGGGTTTGTAAGGTACTGAGCTTAGAAATGTAACCACAGTGTACACTACTGGATTAGAACAGAACTGTACCTGCACTATTGTAACTGTTTAGATGTATATATTTTAACAATGGAAACAAGAACACAAGAGGTTAATTTCAGAAAAATAGCTGTAAATTACTTCATGACAGCAAGAGACAGGATGTCTGTACTAGAGAGATCTCTCTGTTGTCTTTAAAGAAAAATAATTACTAGGCTTGAGCTGTGTAAGTGTTTTACTGTTTTATGACTTCCAGGATCTGCCTTAGATTTAAGGAAAGACCTATCTATGTATTTTCACAAGTAGATGCTAAACTCAGGTCTATATTATATGCTTGAAGAGACCTTTCTTTGAACATATAATCACTGACACATAAAGAGCAAATGCTCTAAAACGCTAAATGGCCATGTCTGCAAATTTTTACCTCTGCAAAAAATTCACGGGGCCGTACACAAAAAACACAAACTTCAAAACCCTAATTGAGTGGGGGCTGTGCCCCCACACCCCCCTAACTAAATATACCAACTCTAAGATAACTTTACTTTGAGGAAAAGGCCAATTCCTGACAACGACCAACTGAATTTTTCCCGAGGAAAAAAATTTGTGGACGTGGCTGTTCGCGCTTTAGAGCATTTGCTCTTTATGTGTTGATGATTATATGTCTGAAGAAAAGTCTCTTCGAGCATATAATATAGACACACTCAATGCTACCAGCTGCATCAGTGGGGGGTTTACCTGGGATAGAGTCAGATGACAAGAAATTATGTCATTCTGGAAGCTATCCCAGCTGTAATATTTGTGATATTAATTTAAGAACTCGCTGAGAGAGACTAAGTATTCTGTATTGTTCTTTGATCTGACAACATCAGCTGGCAGACCCACTCACCACATTTACCTTGCTTGCTCAGTAAGTAAGTTAACTAGGATATAGTATTTCTCTAGGTGTAGTCAGAAATATAGCAAAGCTTAATTTAAATGTTTTTCTTTATTTATTTGAGACTGGCCTGCAATGCCATTTTAAACATTTCCTGTGATTTTGAACTATGATTTACTGTGATTATATACTGAATCTTTTCTTGTTATTTTATTATTTATTTTTACATATATGTAAACCTTTCATTGTGGTTGATATTTGTGAGACATATTTAAGTTCTGCGAGTACTTGCATATTTATTTGGTGACAATGCGGGCCACTCCTAATAGCCTTGCTCTTGGTCAAACTACTATTTGTATTAACAGTAACATTACACAGTAATATTGGACACCCTTTGTTAAGGGCCTTAAAGTAGCTGATAAGGAGCTGGCTAGTGGCAGTGAAAACTACCATATAGTCTGATCATAAGAGAGCATAGCTAGTAAACCTGTGCCAGCCTTTCCTAGATGTGTGTGTCTAGGTATAAATCAAACCTCAGAGTATGTGTGTGTCAGCTACTTATACAGGGACATGAAGCACTGGTTGGACGGAGAGGGTGCTAAAGGTCTTGGCTTGGCCACTGAGTTAGGATCTCAGCTCTATAGCTGTGCCAGTGGGGAGTCTTACTGAGGATATGGAGAAAGATGGAGAAACCAGCCCCGCACTGACTGTGGTCCCTGTGTGCTTTTAAGGGAAATTGCACTTGATGCAGCGGGTTGCATCTGGAAATACTGTGTGTGTAACTTGTCATCCCCACAATGTATGTTCCCCACTGGTGCTAGTGGTGAGGATTGAGGCTCCTTGATTACTGCTCCAGTGGTGGGCTGTCACAGTATGCACTAGTGTGTTGCTACTCACAAGTACTATACAGGTGTTCCAGAGCAGCATTGTGTGACTGTCAGCATTTGTGTCATTAACTGTTTTGCATGAGAAGCATCCACCTCAGTGGTTATGTGTCCACATATGGTGTTAGGGCTTTCATCCATACATTTCCACTTATAAACATATAGGCATATGATGTACAACTGATATAATGATGTGAAATAGGTTGAGTTGTATGACTGTGTTAACAGTTCTACTGTGTCATGTGATTCAGACCAAACATTTTATTTAGAAGTGATGTATAGCCTAATGTTCAATTGTAGCATGGTCACAGCTATAGCGTGGCATCACAGACATGCCACTATATCACATCAGCATTACCACTTGATAGTTTGCATGAAAACAGACATGGATGAATGTTAGTATTTTATGGCTATTTAACATTTTCACTAAAAATGTCAGGGGGAGAGTGATCATGTGGCACATGTGTTGAGTGCTGATATGTACTTACATAGGGTGCTATAAATAATGTTTTGTATATGTACAATATCACAGTGACAGCTTCCCTGCTCATTCACACTAGACTCTGCACTGCTGTGCTTTCTGTGCACATGGGCATAGTTGAAGCATAGCCGTCAGTTTCACATATTGTTGTAACATTCATTATAACAGATCACTTCTTAATTCGCACATCAATTGCGGATGCTTCAGACAATATCCACTGCTATTACCTGTGGCAGATGCATGCAATATATAGCTGTGTATAGGGAACCCACTCATAATAGCGTGTTGTTTGTGTATGTTTTTATCCGTACTGCTGATATACATGTAACTGAGGGAAGCTTTAATCAACTGTACCACATTTGGCAAAGTCAGCTCCCACACAGAACTATTCTTTGAGATGCATATCCATGAGGATTTGACAGTAGAGACCTCCACTCAAGGTGTTCTACAAGATGTTTGTGTGATATGTCTTTCTGTGTTGTAACCAGTAAACACACAGCTCAGATTAATGGTCAGAATATTGTAATAGTGTCCTTGATTGTGCCTGTTTTTGTCTATGTTTGTCCAGGAGTCTGTTTCTATATGTCCATGATTAGTTGAAAGGTATGCTGACATGCCTGTCATATTCAAGTGAATCATTTTGCAGATCTTCACACTATGAACATTCCTGATATTACATATACTGTCCTTGCTAAATATCCTCTCCAGTGAGCATATCAGTGATATTTATATCACAACCATTTATCTCCACTGACATGTAACCTTGTGTGACTAACACATATATGCTGTCATGTGTGATGATTTAATATACTCACACAGGAGGTGCAGACAGCAACTGACTTGTCTTGAAAGTGCACATACATTGACATATCCTATCTTGGGAGCATTGCCATATTTACCTCTTCCTCATTATTCATTCCTATCATTCATGTCTGGGCCCATTTTCCTCAGAACACTTTCCCTGCCAGTGTATGTTTCATTGCATTTGCCATTGCTGCCCCCCCACTATTATTTCATTCTACAAATAATTGTTGTACGGCACATTACACTCAGTACAGTTTTCTTTATTGTGTTAATACTGCTGTTATTGCAGTATTTTCACACCTGATATTCATTGGTAGCTGTCCGTGCAATCTTACAGAGCATTTTTGCTTGTAAAACTTGAGTGCTTCTTGTTTCTGTGCCTGTGCTGCTCTGCAGGTTACTTAGTAGCAGCACTGTTGCTGGCCACAAAACCACACTTGTACAAATGTAGGCGAGATGAGCAGCATGCATATGTGTTTAGAACTGGTCCTCAACATGCTAACACAAACTCCATGCAGGCTTCGCATGAAGCCTTCATGGAGTTTACTAAATTGGGTATCTGTAATTTGTTTTACTGCTGCTGATTTTCCAGTTCAGTAGGCTTTTCTTTTAGTACACTGAGGTTTGGGATGTTTGAGGTATGCTGATTTTCGGCTTACAACCTATGGGCTGTGTTTGAACTTTTCCAGTTTTGAGACCAAAGGACTGTGAAGTTGAGCTGCATTTCAAATTATGCTTCATATAGAATGATGACATTATATGGACAATCTAACATCTGATTCTATTTTGTTTGTGGACATTTTTATGAGTGTTTTTTTATTTTTATGAATACAGTTTGAACATTGCAATTTTAACTATTTATATTTAGCATTTGATATCACAGTGTTCATGCAATTAATCACAACTCAGCTGCTAACAATCTTGTTGTTATTATCACTTGTGTTTGTTTTCTTTTTGTACTTCACTGATACTTTTATATCCATGCTTTGGCTTATGCACATTCATAAATTTGAAGCTGAAGATAATATTAAAAGAATAATAACATGAACTCATTGATTGGATATTATTA
This sequence comes from Protopterus annectens, assembly GCF_019279795.1. Taxonomy (NCBI): domain Eukaryota; kingdom Metazoa; phylum Chordata; order Ceratodontiformes; family Protopteridae; genus Protopterus; species Protopterus annectens. Next base: position 1,929,710,024 of record NC_056735.1, on the reverse strand, counting down.
AAATAAATATGGCAGTAGTTAGTTTAGATATCAAAATGTCCTTTGACACTTTAAATAGGCAATACTTATGTAAATCTTTGGAAGTATGCAGTTTTCCAAAGTCTACATACATTTTATAAAACCATTATTTAACTGTGTTTTTTAAAACAATTCATTAGGGTGCACTGGAGTGGAAAGTATATTGCTCAAGCAATGACAGTAACAAAAAGAACAAAACATATCAGTGCCTTTTCAACTCTCTTATTTGTTTTAGCCATGGATCCATTAGCAAAAGTCTATCACACTATTTAAAAATATCAAAGGTCTCAAAGGGTAGACTGAATTCAGTATTTTCAGATGGCATATAATTGACATTATCCAGCATTAAATCATCTATGGTACATGCATAACTTGCACTGAAAGAATCTCTAAGCTAATATGCAATTAGACTAAGCTGACTGTGGTACTATTAAACAGGTAGAGCAATCACTGACAGATATGCATAAATATCATTGGGATTCTAAAACTTAAGCATGTGAGAGTTACATTACTTAAACTGTATGTGATTGCATTTATTTTTCTATATTATTAAAGTATTTAAAGGTACAATCTCAAACTAGATTATATTTTCACATTTGTAGATAGCATGAACTTGAGTAAAGAAATAATTTTCCCCAAAACTGCTATACGTAAGTGAAAGTACATCTGAAATGTCGAGTTAAACTCAATAAAGAATTAAATAAAACATTCATTAATTTCCACTGGTAATAAAAACTGCAGCTTCAACATTGTATTAAATATTAGAAAACTAAATACAAAGCTTTTTCCAGGTATAGAATCTTATGTTACAGCATATGTGCCCAATGTGATACAATGTAACATGGAAAACAATGCATAAAGCTTTATGCAACAGTAAAACATTTAGTGTAGCAAGTCAAAGTATAAACCCTACAGAAAATAAAATGTAGTAGATATGAAATAACTGTATGCCTGTCTAAACTCTTGTTCCTATAAACTCCAAATATCTAAACATATTTACAATTTGTCTCCTGTTTCTCTCTCTCTCTGTCCGCACAGACACACAGACACACAGACACACACACACACACACACACACACACACACACACACACACACACACACACACACACACACATATATATATATATATATATATATATATATATATATATATATATATATATATGTGTGTATAAATAAATGTCAGCATTTCAAAACATATAATTTTTCTTTATTCCCCATCTGTTTCATGCCATTTATTTTAAGGAAGGCTCAAATATTATTAAATGTATAAAACTCAAGATTTTTGGTTATTGTATTGTTTTTGTTTAAAAAAAACTAAACTTTTATCAACTAAGATATTCTACACATGCATGGATTAGATTCTGAACACTGCTTGTTAGTACCAAGCATCAGATGGTTTATATTCTCCAAAGACAAAAAAATAAAATGACTGAAATGGAAGTAAGGATCTAGCCAATGTTATTAAAATAGATACAAATATTTTTACTAAATGAGTCATATGCTGCTTTGATTATATCACGTTTACAAAATTATATTATTAAAGAAATCATCTTTAACAAACCCATGGGAAATACCTTGAATGAATCTGAGAGGCTGAGAGAGAGATAAAGCTATAATATTAGGATCGGATGAAAAGCATCTTTATTCAGGAAAACTTTAATGTGTACATTTATCCATAAAGCTTTTCATGTTACACAAAGAATTGAGAACGGTTATAAAATGAACTATATTCATTTTTCTAGCCATACTAAAGAACTCTGGGTTAATTGGCAGCATTTTTTGTTGTAGAATGGTAACAGAAATATGCACAACATTTCCTTACATAGCATAAATGCAAAAAGCAGTAAGACCAAAGCAACATGGACTGTGTTTGCAGACTTATGTTTTTTTTCTTCTGTGGTGACAAAAACAGTAAGGGTTATACTGTACATGATATCCTGAAGTTTTTGTTAAATTGAGCAACTGTGCATTTGCTCAGGATTAATGCTGTGACAATGTGAGGTATTACCTACTATGCCAGAAGAAGTAGGGCAGTGGATGTGTAACACATGCCAGCACAGCTAGTTGGAATTATATGTTATTTGAATATCAAACTAATTTGTACAGATACTTGTGCTGAAAAATGTATTTGTAAAACTGTTTGTGTTAAAAATGCATCAACAGTGTGCCCTGCTGGGCAGAAAATAAATGTACATGCATTATTGTAACTGTTTAATTGTATAAATTGTAACAGAGGATAGTCAAAGAGAAATGGTTAAACTCAATCCACCTGACATTGAGAAATAGTAAGAAAATTAAATTAATGGGCCTCAGCCATAAAGATGTTATCTCACAGTTTTGAATGAAGCCAGAAACACAATGGGCAGGATTCATGAAGGCTTGCACGGAGTCTAAGAGTAGTATAAGACTCCATGCAGCCTTCGCGATCCAGCAACAGCCCAAAGTCCGTGTAAGAGACCAGCTAAAATGTCTCTTACATGGAGTGGGCGTGGATAAGCTAATCAGCTCACTTGCAGCCGAATAGCATGCAAATGAGGTTGATTAGCGATCCAGGAAGCCCAAAGCAGCCCGTGTAAGAGCTGTTTTAGCTGCAGAAATGTACTCAGTTGATAACTGAGTACGTTTCTGCAAAAACACAATGAAGCCATGTCAGCTCCAAATAAATGGTGCATATGTGTCAGGCAGCATGCCAATGGCCAAATATGTGGCCATTGGCAAGGTACCCCAATGCAAATATGAGAAATAAATAATTTCTAGTTTAAACGCAGCGCAGCCCCGCACAAATGGGCTGTGCTATATAAAAACATAAAAATGAAGGTTATAAACCCACAAATGTGGGTTTTATGCAATACATGGATTTACAATGCAGGGACCAGCAGACCAAAAACAACATGGCCACCGTTTAGTGGTTGCTAAGGGGGGAAGCTGAGTCTAAGAGATGTAACTAAGCATTAGTAGGCAATCTGATGCAAATGAGTGTTACGATACTGAATTCAACTGTCACATAGCAAATGAGCACATTCTGAGTAGTGTAAGAGTTACATAAAAAAGGGGAAAGGGGGAACAAAAAAAGTTTAGGAGATTAAGGTG